>NW_012114933.1:5034817-5044602 GCF_000951035.1 Colobus angolensis palliatus
CAGGCGCCCGCCACCTCGCCCGGCTAGTTTTTTGTATTTTTTAGTAGAGACGGGGTTTCACCGTGTTAGCCAGAATGGTCTCGATCTCCTGACCTCGTGATCCACCCGTCTCGGCCTCCCAAAGTGCTAGGATTACAGGCTTGAGCCACCGCACCCGGCCTCAGAAAGTTATTTCTAAAATGAAAGATAGGTTTACCATCTGCTGGTTTTTGACCCAGGGATTTCCCATCAGTTTTCTGACCCTTTTCTGCAAATGTATTGGCCATTTGGATACAGATAATCTTCCTCTTCACCAGTCTCCTTTCTCTGGATCTCTTCTGACACATTCCCAAAACAACATCGGGGAATAAAAACCTTAAGAATAAACAATGGAAGTGTTCTAGATGTCTATGCCACTGCCCAACTTCCATTAGTCTTACTATTTATTACCCTGGAAATGGCTTGTATACCTGTGTGCGTTCATGTGTGCATGTTTATATGTGCACGTGAATGCAATCTGTAGACCGGAAGCTCCATACTCTGCCTGGGGCCCTCACTCTTTAGGTTCTTTGCTTCTTCAGAGAGGTGTTTAAAACTCATGTTAGTGAAAAGAGTACTTTCTGACTGAAATCCAAACTTTAAAATATTTCTCTAGTCATCTTCCACATAACATACATACACATTGGGCAGAAAAATGCATTTCCTTAGTCCTTTTAGTGTGACAGTTCTAAATATCCCCGGGCAACAACCACGCAAAGGCTTCTGGTTCATCTGAGATCCAACAACATGCAAAAACAAAACATCATGCCCAGAGCCAGATTGTTACATACTCAAAGCAGGTGATGCCCGTGTGGTGTGATTTAACAGGAACAAGGAATATTCTCAATCCAAACTATCTTCATCCCTGTCGTCACTCTGGGCATCTCATCATTAGAAATCCTTCCTCTGAATTTTCAATTTTTTTAATATTTAAGAAATACTAAATAAAATGAGAATACACTGAAAAGTGACAACACTTTATTCTTGAGCAGTGAGATGTTGGTGGATATTTGCTGACAAACCTTTGCAAAAGAGAACTGTTCAGAGAAACAGAAATACTGAGACTGGAGATAGCAGGATACCCTTGGCCAATTTCACCTGCTTCCAAATTTGATCTTGAATTGATTTGACCAGTTCTGATAATCCTGTGTTTTTTGGCAAATTTCAGAAAGCATGGAGGGAACTAAAAGATACTGAAACTTCAGTTTGTTTATTAAGAGAGAAATGGGCAGAAGTGGATTTTGAAACATGTTCTTTCCTGTTGACACATGTTCAAAGAATGTCTGGAGGAAATACTAAGTTAAAATACAGACTGATTCAACTATTGGCATCAAATCACTTACAATGAAATATGGTTGCTATCTTGGACATGAGCAAATAGAAAAGAAGCTTTCCAACATTAAAATTTTGTTGAGGAAAACAATGAAAATCTTAATTTGGAATCTATTTTGTGTTATTTTGATTTTATCATTGTGAATTCCCTTGGAGACCTTTATTCAAAATGACTCTATTATATCCCTAGTTCCTGATATTACTGGTGTAAAGAATACAGGGAGAAAAGGCTTTAGTATTTAGAATATACAATTAACAACTATAAATGTTCACCTGTGAATATTTCTGCTGGTAAATTTTTAATCTTCCCCATAGAAAGTCAGGAAAGGTAGTAGACAGATGACAAGTTATAAAATATTGACTAAATGCATTTGGCACAACCCTTTGTTTACCACTTAGCAAGTCTAGAGAATGTGCAGCGTACTCTGTGGGGGCTGAACAGAAGAATATTAAGGTGTAACATATGCCATTCCCAACCTTGCTAATGGAACATTTATTTTGTTCATGTCTCTCTTCCTCATTGATGATGACCCAAATCCCAACTCAGTGGATGTGTCTAAGCCAGTCCAGTGGAAAATTCTATTTCCTTGCTGGTGATTGGTTTCAGGAAAGCATGTGATCTTGTTCTGTCCAGTGAGATGTGAGAGGGGAGAGGTGCTTCTTGGGAAAATGTGCAATCCTAAAAGGTACCTGCAGGAACAGCTGCTCCCTCCTTTCCTTTATCCTCGTTGTGGCCAGATGTGACACCTGGGACACAAGGTTAGTGAGTGTGAGGACTGGAAAAGCACATCAAAGTCTTGATAGCAACATTGAGCACTGTATTGATCAACCCCGGTGCCACCTTCCCTCTGAGCTTCTTGTTATGTGATAAAAGGAATTTCCTCATTGCTTAAATCCATTTCTGTTAGATACTCTGTTATTTGCAGTTCAGAGTATTTCTTGCTGGTACAAAGTACATAGATGCAGCCCTCAGGAAGTTACCAATCTCAGAGATGAGCAGAGGGATAAATAGGGGGAATATGAAAATATAATGACAATATTGTGCAAGATGTTGACTCTGTCACTTCTATGGGTCCCTCCTGCTTTTAGGAAAAGGAAAAAACACTTCAATCTGGAATGATCCGAAAACACTGTGGAGAAAGTGGCATTTCCCATAACATGTGAGCAATATGGTAAGTGCTTGACTGGCATGGAGGTAGTGAGTAGAAAATAACCAACTCTTACTTAATAGCAAGGAATTAAGAGGAGAGCCATAAAAGAAAAAGTTGTTGGAGCAATATTATGAAGAGAAGTCAAGGTAGAAAAAAATGCACAATGCAGTTGATAGTTGACATTCTGGGAGTGGGAAAAATCTTCACAGTGTCTCCCTGCCTGAGTTCTGTGGAATCTGTGAAAACTATGCTCTATAAAAAGAAATGGTCTGTGGTCCAGAAAGTCCCAGAAACTTAGCATACCACATGACCCCTTGGTTACTAACAGTATACCTTAGGATTCAAAGGACCTTAGAAGTCATATACCAGAACTAAAGCCAGCCAGGCAAGATGGTATATGCCTGTAGTCCCAGCTACTTGGAAGGCTTAGGCAGGAGGATTGCTTGAACCCAGGAGTTTGAGTTCAGCCTGGGCAACATAGTGAGTACTTCCATCTCTTAAAAAAAAAAGAGGGGGAGTGATCAAGACGGTCAACTAGAAGCAGCTAGGGTATGTGGCTCTCACAAAGAGGAATGAAAGGGGCGAGTAAACACAGCACCTTTGACTGAAACATCCAGGTACTCGGATTGGGACTAATCAAGGAAGCAATTCGACCCACAGAGAACAGAGAAAAGCAAGGCAAAATGACGGCCCACCCAGGAGCAACATGGAGCAACATGGAGCCAAGGGAACCTCCCCCTCCCACAGAAGTGGTGAGTGAATGTGCAACCCCAGGAAACCACGTTTCTCCAACAAATCTTTGCAACCCTCAGCTCAGGAGATCCCCTCATGAACCCACTCCACTAGGGTCATCAGTCTGACACACAGAACTACATGGAGTCTAGGCAGATCAGCCTCTCAGGCATGCACGGAGGCCCAGGAGCTTTACATACTGCAGCTCTGGCTTCCTGGCAAAAGTAACCAGGAAAAGTAACCCAGCAAAGTGGGAGGTTAGTCCTCTGTGCATACTTTTAGGAAAGAGGCTGAATCCAGGGGGCCAAGCAGTGATAGTCTGCGGGCCCCACTTCCACAGTGCCTCACAGGATAAGACTCACCGCTTGGAATTCCAGCCAGCCACCCACAACAGTGTCACAACCACCTGAGATGGATTTCCTGGGGGGAGGGATGGGCCTCCATTTTTCCTGTTTGGGCAACTCAGCCATTCCATCCTGCAGGCTTTGGAGAGTCCAAAACAACCAGGGGTGGAAGGGATCCCCCGGCACAGTACAGCTGCTTTACCAATATGTGTCCAGACTGCTTCTTTAAGCAAGTCCCCAATCTGTTCCTCCTCACTTGGCTGGACCTTCCAACTGGGGCCTCCAGCCATCCCTCCCGAGTTCTCTGGCCTACAGAGGTATGAATTCTCCCTAGGACAAAGGTCCTGGGGGTATGGGTGGGCCACCATCTTTGCTGTTTTGGCGACTTAGATGTTCCAGCCTGCGGGCTTTGGAGAGCTCAAGCTGACTGGTGCAGAAGTGGTACCCCAGCACAGCAGAGCACAGCACAGCACAGCTGCTCTACAAAGGCATGGCCAGACTGCTTCTTTTTAAGCAGGTTCCCAATCCCATTCCACCTGACTAGGGTGAGAGTCCCAACCAGGATCTCCAGCCACCTCCTACAGTTGCATTTGGACCAGCAACAGGTCCATACCTCCCTGGGACAGAGCTCCCAGAGGAAAGGGCAGACTGCCATCTTTGCTGTTTCACAGCCTTCGCTTGTGATACTTCCAGGCACTGGAAAATCTGAGGCAACTAGGGACTGGAGCAGACCCTAAGCAAACCACAGCAGCCCAATGGAAAAGTGGCCAGGCTGTTAAAATTAAAAATAAAAATAAAACCATCCAAAGGTCAGCAACCTCAAAGATTGAAGATAGATAATCCCACAATGATGACAAAAAATCAGCACAAGAATGCTGAAAACTCAGAAAACCAGAGTGCCCTCTTTTGTCCAAATGACTGCAGCATCTCTCCAGCAAGGGTTCAGAACCAGGCTGAAGCTGAGATGGCTCAAATGACAGAAGCAGGCTTTAGAATGTGGATAATAATGAATTTCACTGAGCTAAATGAGCACATTGTAACCCAATGAGGGGGAAATAAAAATCATGATAAAACATTGCAGGAGCTGGCAGAGAAAACAGTCAGTATAGTGAAGAATAACTGACCTGATAGAGCTGAAAAACATACTACGAGAATTTCATAATGCAATCACAAGCATTAATAACAGAATAGACCAAGCATAGGAAAGAATCTCAGAGCTTGAAGGCTGTCTTTCTGAAATAAGATAGGCATACAAGAATAGAGAAAAAAGAATGAAAAGGACTGAACAAAACCTCAAAAAACTGGAGAATGGGATTATGTAAAAAGACCAAATCTATGACTGATTGGTATGCCTCAAAAGAGATGGGGAGAATGGAACCAATTTGGAAAACATATTTCAGGATATCATCCAGTAGTTGTATTATTGTATTGTATTATGTATCTTATAGTGTGTTTTTCAGCTCTATCAGGTCAGTTACATTCTTCCCCAACTAGCTAGACAGGCCAACATTCAAATTCAGGAAATGCAGAGAACCTCAATAAGATGCTGCACAAGAAGGTCATCCCCAAGACACATAATCCTCAGATTCTCCAAGGTCCAAGTGAAAGAAAAAATGTTAAGGGCAGCTAGAGAAGTCCAGGTCACCTACAAAAGGAAGCCCATCAGACTAACAATGGACCTCTCAGCAGAAACTGTATAAGCCAGAACAGACTGGGGGCCAATATTCAACATTCTTAAAGAAAAGAAATTCCAAACTAGAATTTCATACCCCAAAATAAGCTTCATAAGTGAAGGAGAAGTAAGATCCTTTTCAGACAAGCAAATGCACCACCAGAAATGCCTTAAAAGAGCTCCTGAAGGAAGCACTAAATATGAAAAGGAAAGACCATTACCAGTCACTACAAAAACACACTGAAGTACACAGACCAGTGATGTTATAAAGCAACCACATAAACAAGTCTGCAAAATAACCAGCTAATATCATGATGACAGGATCGAATCCACACATATCAATACTAACCTTAAATGTAAATGGGCTGAATGCCCCAACTAAAAGACACAGAGTGGCAAGCAGATAGAGAACAAAGACCCATTGGTATGCTATCTTCAAAAGACCCATCTCACATGCAGTGACACCCATAGGCTCAAAATAAAAGGATGGAGGAAAATCTATCAAGCAAATGGAAAACAGAAAAAAGTAGTGGTTGCAATCCTAGTTTGTGACAAAACAAACTTTAAACCAAACCAAAGATCAAAAAAGACAAAGAAGGACATTACATTACATAACGATAAAGCGTTCAATTGAACAAGAAGATCTAAGTATTCTAAATATATATGCACCCAACACAAGAGCACTCAGATTCATAAAGTAGATTCTTAAAGACCTTCAAAGAGACTTAGACTTACACAGAATAATAGTGGGAGATTTAAGATCCCACTGACAATATTAGACAGATCATCAAGACAGAAAATTAACAGAGATATTTAGTACCTGAACTCAGCTCTGGGTCAAGCAGACCTGATAGACATCTACAGAACTCTCCACCCAAAAACAACAACATATACATTCTTCTCATCACCACATGGCTCTTACTCTAAAATTGATCACATAATCAGAAGTAAAATACTCCTTAGCAAATGCAAAAGAAGTGAAATCATAACGAACAGTCTCTCAGACAGCAGTGCAAGCAAGTTAGAACTCAAGACTAAGAAATTCACTTAGAACCATACAATTACACAGAAATTGAATAAACAACTCCTGAATGACATTTCAGTAAATAATGAAATTAAGGCAGAAATCAAGTTCTTTGAAACTAATGATAACACAGATCCAACATACTAGAATCTTTGGGACAGCTAACACACTGTTAATATGGAAATTTATAGCACTAACACACTGTTAATATGGAAATTTATAGCACTAAATACCCACATCAAAATGTTAGAAAGATCTCAAGTTCACAACCTACCATCACAACTAAAAGAATTAGGGAACCAAGAGCATACAAATCTCAAAGCCAGCGGAAGATAAGAAATAACCAAAATCAGAGCTGAACTGAAGGAAACAGAGACATGAAAAAACATTCAAAAGATCAATGAATCAGGAGCTGATCTTTTGAAAAAAATAATAAAATAGATAGCCCACTGGCTAGACTAATAAAGAAGAAAAGAGAGAAGATTTAAATAAACACAATCGGAAATGAAAAGGGGGATGTTATCCCTGACCCCACAGAAATGCAAACAACTATCCAAGAATGTTATAAACACTTCTGCGCACGCAAGCCATAAAATCTAGAAGAAATGGATAAATTCCTGGATACACACACCCTCTCAAGACTGAATCAGGAAGAAACTGAATCCCTGAACAGACCAATAACGAGTTCTGAAATTGAGGCAGTGATAAATAGCCTACCAACAAAAAAAAGGCCAGGACCAGATGAATTCACAGCTGAATTCTACCAGATGTACAAAGAAGAACTGGTACCATTCCTACTGAAACTATTCTAAAAAATTGAAAAGGAGGAACTCCTCCCCTACTCATTCTGTGAGGCCAGCATCATCCTGATACCAAAATTTGACAGAGATTAAAAAAAATTAAGCCAATATCCTTGATGAACATTGATGCAAAAATCCTCATCAAAATACTGGCAAACTGAATCCAGCAGCACATCAAAAAGCTTATCCACCCAGCAGCACATCAAAAAGCTTATTCACCACAATCAAGAAGGTTTCATCTGCAGGAAGCAAGATTGGTTCAACATATGCAAATCAATAAATGTGATTCATCACGTAAACAGAACTAAAGACAAAAACCACATGATTATCTCCACAGATACAGAAAAGGCTTTTAATAAAATCCAACATCCTTTCATGTTAAAAAAACTCTCAATAAACTAGGTATTAAAGGAACATACCTCAAAATAATAAGAGCCATATATGACAAACCCACAGCCAACATCATACTGAACGGGCAAATGCTGGAAGCATTCCCCTTGAAAAACAGCACAAGACAAGGATGTCCTCTTTCACCACTCCTATTCAACATAGTATTGGAAGTTCTGGCCAGGACAATCACGCAAGAAAAATAAACAGCATTCAAACAGGAAGAGAGGAAGTCCAACTATCCCTATTTGCAGATAACATGATCCTATATCTAGAAAACCCCATCATCTCAGCCCAAAAGCTTCTTAGCAGATAAATAACTTTACCAAAGTCTCAGGATACAACATTGATGTGCAAAAATCACTATCATTCCTATACACCAACAGCAGGCAAGTCAAGAGCCAAATCATGAACAAACTTTCATTCACAATTGCCACAAAAATAATAAAATACCTAGGAATACAGCTAACGAAGGAGGTGAAGATCTCTACAAGAAGAACTACAAAGTACTGCTCAGATAAATCAGAAATGACACAAACAAATTGAAAAATATTCCATGCTCATAAACAGGAAGAATCAATATCATTAAGATGGCCATACTGACATTTATAGATTTAATGTTACAATGCAATTTATAGATTCAATGCTATTCCTGTCAAACTACCAATGACATTCTTCACAGAACTAGAAAAAAACTATTTTAAAATTCATATGGAACCAAAAAAGAGCCTGAATTGCCAAGGCAATCTTAAGCAAAAAGAACAAAGCTGGAGGCATCATGCTGTCCAACTTCCAACTATATTACAGGGCTACAGTAACCAAAGCAGCATGGTGCTGTTACAAAAACAGATACATAGACTGATGAAATAAAATAGAAAGCCCAGAAATAAGGCTACATACCTACAACCATCTGATCTTCAACAAAGCTGACAAAAACAAACAATGGGGGAAGGATTCCCTTTTCAATAAACGGTGCTGGGATAACCATTCAACCCAACAATTCCATTACTGGGTATATACCCAAAGGAATGTAAGTCATTCTGTTATAAAGACACAAGCACACATATGTCTGTTTCAAAAATGTAAAATGTGCTTCATTATTTATCCTGTAACAGTTATCAAGATTATTTCTAAATTTTATTTATATACCAGGTCCCTAGTGAGTTTGTTTAACTAAAATACTGTTGTATTTGTATTTATATTGATTTGCTCACATTGAGCCACTTATTGTTACTTTTGTTTATAAGGACCCTTCACATATTAAAGATACTCTCTTTGGGGGCAAATGTTTTCAATGTAAGTGACAAGCATTTTGTCATATGTCTTTGGATATTGCCTATGGTATTTTCTACCTTACAAAAGTCTTCTATGCTCTAACTTATTGATAGTTTCCTTTATGCATTCCTCTCTTAAACATTATTTTTAATTTACCATCTCATTTAGTGTTTATAATGATTTCATTTCCTCACAGAAAAAATGATGGGAGGGGAAGTGTGTGTGTGTGTGTGTGTGTGTTTCTTGTTTGGTCACTTTTTGGAAAAAGTATTTATATCATACCTAGAGTTCTACTTGAATTGATTCTCAGTGGAAAATTAGTGAATACTGAATCAATCAATAACACTTGCTGTGTTCCAGCTTGGCCATAACAATTACTGTGTTTCCTTCATTAATGAACGTGGTCTTTCATTTTGAAATTCCTACTACTTTGCCTGCTGTGACTTTGTTTATTTTGTAAAACCATCCTGACTAGTTTAAACAATTTAATTGCTTACAGCATGATGAGATTATTTTGTATCTGTTTCTATTGTAAAATAATGATAACAAGAGTGAGTTTTGGGTGGAGCAAGATGGCCGAATAGGAACAGCTCCAGTCTCCAACTCCTAGCGCGAGTGACACAGAAGACCAGTGATTTCTGCATTTTCAACTGAGGTACTGGGGTCATCTCACTAGGGAGTGCCGGACAATCAGTGCTGGTCAGCTGCTGCAGTCCGACCAGTGAGAGCTGAAGCAGGGCGAGGCATCGCCTCACCTGGGAAGCACAAGGGGGAAGGGAGTCCCTTTTCCTAGCCAGGGGAACTGAGACACACAACACCTGGAAAATCGGCTGACTCCCACCCCAATACTGCGCTTTGAGCAAACGGGCACACCAGGAGATTGTATCCCACACTTGGCCGGGAGGGTCCCACGGCCACAGAGCCTCCCTCATTGCTAGCACAGCAGTCTGCGATCTAACCGCAAGGCAGCAGCGAGGCTGGGGGAGGGGCGCCCACCATTGCTGAGGCTTAAGTAGGTAAACAAAGCTGCTGGGAAGCTCGAACTGGGTG
>NW_012114933.1:5049903-5084186 GCF_000951035.1 Colobus angolensis palliatus
TTAAAATATAATAATAAAAATTTTAAAAAAAAGCAAAAATAAAAAAAAAAAAATAAAAATTTTAAAAAAAAGCAAAAATAAATAGGTGAAATTTTAAAAAATAATAATAATGATGATAACACATCTGCCTTTGGGGCACAGCACTGTATCACAGTACGGTATCTGAGATGTTCAAATATAAATGGAAGTGTTCCATTATAAGGCCTCCCATCCTCAATTGATCATTTTTCCTTCTTTATTCAACAGTATTTCTTTATTTCCTTCCCTTTCCTTCCCTTCCCTTCCTTTCCCTTCCCTTCCCTTCCCTTCCTTTCCCTTCCCTTCCCTTCCCTTCCTTCCTCCACCTTTCCTCTGGTCTTTATTACCTGGTCCTTCTCTGGTATTTTTCCCTTAACTTGGCCTACATATTTACCCCAGTTTTCTCCCTAAAACAATGGTAGTCTCATATAGTCCTCACCTTCCTCTGTACAAGGCCAGGGTACCCACAAGCCTGGAGCTGAAAACCTTCCTTTGGTAGTCATTACTGTTGAAAGAATTTCCACATGTGCAAATCTTTCAGGACAAGTATTGCAGACAATGCAAGTGATCTGTTTTGAGTCCAGCGACATGACAGGGACCACCCCATGTGGGACTTTCCTCATCCTGCCCATAACATTTGAACTCAGTTGAAATGAACATGAAAGGCTTCTCTAAAGAAGAAAAGAAAAAGAAGAGGAGTCATAAAAGGGCAAAGTAAGGCCTGGAGACAAAGTTGAGATAGGGACAGTGTATGACCAGGCAGACAGCACCAGCAGTGCTGGGATATCCCTATTTGCCAAGTCCTCAAGGTATTTTCCTATGATTACTCCACATATCAGGATCCTGCACTCAACGCAATTCTCATCCATTCCAGTCACTTCATAGCTGATTTGGAGAGGAGTAAAGGAAAAGGAAGTTACCATAATATTGTGTGATTTAACTCAATAATGACAGTTTAGAAAACGTGTCTTCATATTTATGAAAGGAAGATTTAACATGCAAAATATATTCTGATTTAAAGTTGAGGTAGAGGAAGACAAAACAAATTTCCCTCAATCTTACCTTTGCCACCACCATCATTCCACCAAGGGGAGGCCCTAGAGCAGCCCTCTGAAGTATTTACATTTAAGGTGCTTAGGAAAAGGCAGTGTTCCATGTGCCCCAACCCATGTTACAGCCCCAGCTCTGAGTTGAGGGGTACTTTGCTTTCCTTGCCAACTGCCCTTAAGCTCATTCATTTTAAGGACCTCGTGGTAGGGATGACTGTAATCTGAGGTGGGATTTACATTTTCTTGAGAACTTTGCACTTAATATCATTATACAGCACCCCAATATCCTTCCCAAGCCCAATTTTCAAAGCTGCCATAGTTTCACTATGGGTGTTAGTAGATTCATTTACCAAATTAGCCAAGCCATTACTGGACAGAAGTCAAGGCCGGGAGGATGGTGGACTACAAGGGAGGGACCCAGGGAAATTCTGCCAAATCCTGATGTAAAGTACCAAGGGCTGGGGATGATTGGACAGCCTGGGAAACCTTGATGTTGAGAACATTTTTCAAAGGAATGTAAAAGGGAATAAATGGGAAGGGCTTGAAACAAATCTGCTTTGCACTTATGTCTACAGAGCAGTGTTTCTCAAACTACCTGTGGGAGAGACCAGCATGTTTGGAGTTTTAGTTTGTTAATTTGTTTGTTTTCAGTTTCAGCCCATTGTGAACTGATACGTTTATGCAACACAAATAAATAGAAAAAACGTAATTAAATAAAAAACAAAGGCATACAGAATACACACCCAATTTTTATTATATTGGACAAACTATATTTCATTAATAAAATAAATTAATACAGTGACATGTTAAGTAGCTGTTACAGTTTCTAAACTCTGGCTCTCAATTTCTGTCCCCATCTTGCTCCACATCAGTAAGAAACAGGTTCGGAGACTGGCACAGGTCTGCGGGTCATGCTTTGATTGACATGGCTCTAGGGGGTGTGGCTTATAAATCTGACGGAGAAGTTGTCTGGGCTGTTGAAGAAAGGCAGTCCAAGGGGTAGAACCACACGAGGCCTTTGGAGCGGCGGAACAGCTGTTCTATAAAGGTATCCTGAAACACAGGAGAGGCAGAAACAACATCTCTAAGAGCAGCAAGAGCAGCAAGAAAGACAGCTAAACACAGCAAAGGAGAACCACAAGGCCACGACGTGTGAAGGCCAGCCCTGCTCTGAGCACGGCCTTGCACTTGCTCGGTCCGGTACAGCTGCTGTAAAGCCATCCAAAGCAAACACGGCCCTCCCTGCAGCAGACTCAACAGAATAAAAACCAACACCCAGAAATAAATTAGATCGCCGAGCTCATCATGTTACACAGCCCACTGTTCTCAAATCCAGGATCTTGAATATAATAACAAATGATACTATTAACTGGCGAATCGGTCTAAAGCCAAAACCAAATAACTCATTGCTCTTAACCAACATAATTCTCAGAATTTTCCAGGTCAGCTACAAGAAAGAGTTATGAGACCCTTCCCAACTGAACTAAATCTCACCCATGTCTAACTGCACGCAGTGCACATGGCTAAACCCTTTTTCTCTTCTGCACAGCCAACTTGTCTCTCAGAGCATCTAAGCCCCCAGGGACTTCTCAAAAGAGGCAGGCATGTAGTCAGGTTGAAAGGAACATGGAGCTGGGAGCCAGCACATAGGTGCTTAAGGGCCACCTACTAGCTCGGTAATCTCAAGCAAGTCCCTGCATTTCAGTTTCTTTATCCATAAAACAAGACTAAGGACAACCACTTCCCTGGAAATACAGCTAAAAACATTCAGTAATTTGTACAATGCTATGTGGACATTAGTCCTTACTCCTCAGAAATAAGCAGCTGAGAGATGTTTGTAACCATTCCCATTTCCCCCACCACACACACACACACACACACACACGAAGTTTTGTCCTTTACAATTTATTTCTTCCTTAGAGTTCAGATGACTTCTACCTGTCACACACCATCTTCCTTATGATCCCAGCATCGCTGGGATGTAGCAGGGAACAGACGCCATCCTGTCCGCCTTCCAGTGTGGAACAATGGCACACAGTAAAGCCGTCCAAGGCACATCAACAGTGACAAAGATGACTTGAAAATTCACAAGGACGTTTGAGTGGGAGTAATAAGTTTGGTTTATTAAGCTTGTGGCTTTTCTTAACCTGGCTCCTCCTTATCTCACCTTCTGCTCTCTCCGGCAGGAAGTCACTGCTCTGCGTTGGTTTTGTTCATTCTGTTTAACATGTAGAAGGCTTTGCTGTTGCCACATCCCTGTACAAGGGAAGCAGGCGCTTTTTATAAAATTCTGTGTTCTGGCAGGGTACTCATTCACATACAAGTTAACATACAGGGAGGTCAGGCAGGTGATTTGGTCTAGGTCATAAGCTGTGTTGCCTTGGGCAAATTACTTAGCCTCTTGGAACTTATTTCTTCCATTGTAATGTAAATATAATAGTTGTCCTGCTTTCCTCAAAGACATAGAAATGAAGCCATAAATGATCACATAAAAAGAATTTTGGAAATAACTTAAGGTATTTTCCTTATATACTATTAAGTTATAATGTATAATATATAATTATAATATTATTTATTATTATTCCTACTTTCTGTGCTAGAAAACAATGTGACAGGAGTCTCTTGCAATCTGCTGAGCATAAAAGCTCTGGATTTTAATTCTCCTTTCTAAAATGAATGGAAGACAGAATGCATACATCTTAAAAGAAAGATCTGTTGATGTAACGCAAATTTTGATCAGTATTTCTAGGAAGTGGTTGGCATTCTGGTGCGTGATCTATTTGTATTCATTTTATATTTGCACTGCTGATCAGTGTCTGGCACAAACAGAATCTTGTAGAATCTTGAGTCTAATACCTTTTGTATTGAAGGCCTGGCAATGCATTGTCATCTGTTCTGGGGAGAAGTAGAAAATGCAGTCCTTTATTTTTAAAAGACATTATTATTAAGTCCCTGGAAAAACATATGGCCATTTTCAATTAAAAATGAGTAAAAGAGAGACTCTGAATCAAAAACAGTCGCCAATGCTCACCTTTAATAACATTATGAAATCTCACAAAAATGTAACTAAAATTTAACCAAATTTGGGTAAACTTAGAAAAACGACCTGAGTAGGGATGTTTGCTGCAAAACATATGGCTTTCTCTGGATGGTGCTCAGGCTTTAGCTAAGCCACATTGTGAAGTAACCATATCTATGTCCAAATGAAAAAGAGAGAAGAATGAAATACGATAGGCACCATTTTGTGCCAGGAAAAATAGTAAGTATTGCTTGAGAGCAATGGACATCTTTGAACTCTGTCTGAAACTTCATTACATTCTTATGGCATGGATATTTTTCATTTATAAATATTATATACATATATAGTATAAATTTCATTTATAGCATAAGTACTCTGATACAGATATTACAGATGGTATCTCCAGATAGGAGTTCTTTATGGCCCACATACCTCTCCCAAAAAAGTGCTAAAAGCAATTAGCCGGGCATGGTGGTGGGCACAGGTAGTCCCATCTACTCGGGAGGCTGAGGCAGGAGAATAGCGTGAACCCGGGAGGCAGAGCCTGTAGTGAGCCGAGATCACGCCACTTCCCTCCAGCCTGGGTGACAGAGGGAGACTGTGTCTCAAAACAACACAAAGCAAAAAAGTGCTAAAAGCACAGACCTGAAAGTCCCCAAACTGATACATAACGTTTACACCTAGGTGTGAAAAAAATCTTACCCCTAGAGCACTTGTGAGAAAGTCAAAACTTGCAAGAACAAAACGCTGTCTTCAGAATCTTCTTCCTTCATCACACAGTCAAAGCATTTCATCTGGGCTTCTTAAATCTAAGTCTTTAAAATGACTAAGTTTTCTTCCTTTTCTCTGTTTTTCCTAATAGCTGGGGCTTGTATGACTCCTGTGTGTAAGTATCTCCTATATCTACATGTAAACTTTAAATGAATTTCTACTGACCATATTGTTATATTATAGATGAAAATTATTTTCACAATCATTCCTATCTTTCTGAACTGTAATCTATTATACAAATTTTTCATCAGTAAAATTATTGTAGCTTTTAGGTAGGGTTATTGTTGTTCTTTAAGCTTTGAAAATAATACAGTGCCTGTTATTGGAAGAATTACGTGAAACAGTCTGTTTAGATCTTTTGTGTGAAATCTTTTGGTCTACTTTTGTAGGTTTCAATATGGAAATTATTGGAGGGAAAGAAGTGTCACCTCACTCCAGGCCATTTATGGCCTCCATCCAGTATGGCGGACATCACGTTTGTGGAGGTGTTCTGATTGATCCACAGTGGGTGCTGACAGCGGCCCACTGCCAATATCGGTGAGTCCGCCACACTTTTCCAGGCATGTGTTGTTTCTGCAACTTATTATAGCTACAAGAGAAGCTTACCTCTCCTGAGTGAGAATTTGATCTACAGTTAGTTTCTGTGGTCACTGCCCAACTGGTGGCGTTTACTTACCTTCTTCCACATCCATGCTTTCTGGCCTGGGTTTTCCTTTTCAGAGAGAACTGAGCTGCTTTTCCCAGGCAAGATGTTAGACAAATTCAAGTCCTCTGTATAATGCAGGGAACACAGTAACAGTAATACTTGAAGCAACAGTATTCTTGACCTTGTTAGATCCACTGCTCAAGAGGAAATCAGACAACCAGAGCTTGCTCTGTGCTCTCAGCTTCCCCATTTTACAAAGGGGTAATAATTATATCATATCTGCTTTGTGGGGTTTGAGAATAGTATCTGTCTCTGTTAAGTATTTTAGCATGCTTGGCACATTTAGTAAGCACAAAAAAATTGCAGCTATTATCATTAGTATTATACGCATGAGAAGCCTACTTTGCCACTCCTAACAGTAGCTACTCCTAACAGTAGCTACTCACCACTTACAACTTTCCTAGGTGGAAAAAAAAAAAGTTACTTCTAAAAAGAGAAAGATAATGAGAGATTTATTTCCTCGGATACTTAGAATGAAAAATGCCAGTAGAAAACTAATTTGGTATTTGTTGTTTTGTTTGTTTGCTTGGGGTTTTTGGTTTTGTTTTTTGATTGTGTATATGTTTCCTTATGTTTCTTGCCTAATAAGCTGAAATGGAGCCTTCTCCTTTTCTTTCACTTAAAGATCTCTCTTAGCTGTCACGGTTTGCTCTCTAGGCATTGTCTATGTCTAAACAGAACAACTCAATTGATTTGCTTTTCCATGCTTTGGGGGTTTTGTCTG
This sequence comes from Colobus angolensis palliatus, assembly GCF_000951035.1. Classification (NCBI taxonomy): domain Eukaryota; kingdom Metazoa; phylum Chordata; class Mammalia; order Primates; family Cercopithecidae; genus Colobus; species Colobus angolensis. Next base: position 5,056,191 of record NW_012114933.1, read on the forward strand.
ATTGCCCCATTTAAATGGAACTGTTTGATCACAAATTGAAGTTCTGAAGCCTGCAGACAGGGAGATCTTCTGCTATCTCTAAATAGCAACCCACTGATTTCCAATTTAATATGGTTACTTCATTCACATGGGGTTCTTGCCCTCATAGAAATCACACTCTCATCCCCATCACTTCTCTCTTCTCCAGGGCACTTGCCCCCGCGAGATGAGAGAGACAGAGTGGGGAACTGCCAGTAAATGTTCATTTAATGAAAATATGCACATCTTCAAATATGCTCATGATACACATTCAAATGGTCTATAACCCCCCCAGACAATGAGCTTGACTTTTAAATGTTCAACAAACATTGGATGGAAAGAAAGAAATACATTGAAAGATCTTTCTTTCTTTCTTTCTTTCTTTCTTTCTTTGACTAGGTCTGAAACATGGTGTATGAAAAAGTGCTTCACTAGCCATAAAGTGTTATAGGAAGTTAAATAATATTACTAAGTTGAATTTTAAATTTTGTCAAGTGGATTTAAGTCACAAGAAGTGGATTCCCAAACTGGGGAAAGAGATTATAAAAAAAACACTGGAGAGAGGTCTTAGAGGTTGGTTTTTTTTTTTTTTTTCTTAAGACAAACTATTGCTAAATATCATTTTAAATGGCTGGGGTATAAAGAACTCCAAAATATGTAGAACACATTTCCTCTACAGGACACTTGGGTGTAAAAAGTAGGCAGATCGGTGGTTGGAAAAATATTAAGCTTTATGAAATTCAAAATATTTACGAAATAGCTCAATGGTGGCTTCCCACAAATGTACTCCCCAGTATCCTGTGGGAATAGTTTGCCCCCAAGCCTCTCTCTCAGTAAAATTGTGAAGAAGGTCAAACCTGGGAGTGATCCCTTCTCACCAGCCATCCACACAGCTCCTCCCTCAGTATCCTGGGCCGTTTATTAGTTGCCATGTCAAATATAAGAGGAAATTGATTAAAATGTCCTGTACAAACTTATTTTCAGCATTTTAACTTACCAGAAGCAAAACTGTCACCAGCTGTTGTACCTTGTTCTCCTGACTCTCTCCCAGGCCCCCCTCACAGAGCACTTCCCCCTGCCCCAACCTGCCTAGCAAGGTGTTAGATGGAACCTTCCACAGCCCCTTCCACACAGCCTCACTCCATCTCAAATGCTCAAGGCTCCTGGAACAAAATGGTTCAATGTTCAGGCTCTAGATTCAAGCCAAATGAGCTTTAATCCTGCCTGGATTTGCCTCCTGGAGGCAAAGGTCCTCAAGTTTATTCACTTACCTGAACCTCAATTTCTTCGTCTATAAAATGGGGATTGTTATAATACCTATCTCACCACGCTGTTGTGAGGTTTAAATGAGGGAAGCTTTGTAAAATGCTTAACACAGAACACAAAGAACTTAATAGATGTTATTGAGTACTAGTATACAATTATCTGTGCCTTCCATGGTAATAACAAAGGAACTAATCTGATGTTGACGAGATAAGACTGGGAAGACCTCCCTGTCTGACAGCCAAGCTTTTCTCCCTCTCTCTTAGGCAAGAGAAATCTCCAAGACATAGGGACCCTGCCTTTGCTGCCAGACCTCAAGGGGTGGGTCTAAGCAGAAACACTGCTGAGCGTCCAGGCAGGCTGGCAGAGAAAAGAAGAGGCTTCAAGGGGGTTGGCACGGGGTTCAAAGAGGGATTGAGGAAAGAGCACTGGACTGGGAGTCACCAAAAGCCAAATTTGGATCCTGATTCCCCTATTTATGAGGTGTGTCACCTTGGACCAGTCAGAGAACAATATTTTACTGGTAATGAATACACAGCCCGTCAGCTTTACCAACCCTGAGAAAGGTTGTTGTTAGGCTCAGTTGAGACAATGTTTACAGGTGTCTTCAGCAGACCTACTATAAGCCCCACTGTAGTTCTGCTCTGTATATGATTCTCTTCCAGGAAAGTTCAGGGTGGGACTCAGGAAACCACATTTTAAGCCAATACCTCCAGGTGATTCTGAAGCAAGTCTGAAGACTGCACTTGGGGAAACACTGTGTTGTGCAACTGAAAAACACTGGTATTATCACTTCTCCTTTGTGTGAATTCAGACTTCAGTTTAGCTAAGGAGGTGGGATCCTAGAACTCAAGTAATTCCAGGTATCCCGTGGGCAGAAAACTTGACCTCAGTAGCACAGATTACAGTTGAAGGATATCTAGAAATTGAAAGTTCAGAAGGAATAATGGTCTGCTTGGGTTGTTTTTGGTCTTAACACATACCAGTGGACACAAAAATAACCAAAACATTTCAAAGGCAATAACTTGCCGAGGAAATTAGTAAAAGATGAAAAAATCCCAGACATTTTTTCAACACCCCTCCCTTAGTGAAAATCCACCTTCCATACCTCTCATTTGTACCTCACAGCCTTCTTTGTGTGAGTCGTTTAGGCACGTGCCCACCTTTCTGTTAGAGCATTCATCCTGAAGATTTGTATGTCACCCTTCTCCTACAAAGCTTTGGGTTTAGTGGGTATGTTGAATTTGAATTCAAATCAATCCTAGGAAATCCAGTCCACATCCTATGAGAAATTTCCACCCCATCCTGATTTTGCAATAGGCAAACTTTTCAACAAATAGAGCTGGAATTCCCAAAATAAATAAAAATAACCTCTTTTGGTACAAACCAAAAAGTGGTCATTCCAGGCGGTCACAGCTCTGCCATGAGCAAACCCACTCCACCACAGGCATTTGCTCATTTTCCAAATCTGAAACAATCATGTCTTCCTTTTTCTGTATGTTTCTGTGCTCTTTGTAACTTTTATTAATCTTTATTAACCTGTATGCATGAGTATGTGTGTTTTTACTGCAATCTACTTTGGTAGCTTTTTCAAGTACCAAAGAAATAGTTACACATAAACAAATACAATTAAAAGATCTGAGGTGGGCTTCATAAAGACAGACACTGTATTGGAATATATCTGTAGTATACAAATGGCTCTAGGGTACTGCCAAAATCTCTCAAAATTATTTCTACTTTATCACTGCTGCAAATGTAATTTTATCCAACAAAGAGTAAATCTGAGCAATTGTGGCACTGTTGAAACACTGGTACCAGAACTGTGTATGACCAGAGATTTAAAAAACAAACCTGGCCGAGCACGGAGACTCACACGTGTAATCCCAGCACTTTGGGAGGCTGAGGCCAGTAGATCACCTGAGGTCAGGAGATCAAGACCATCCTGGCCAACATGGTGAAACCCTGTCTTTACTAAAACTACAAAAATTAGCCAGGCGTGGTGGCACACACCTGTAGTCCCAGCCTCTTGGGAGGCTGAAGCAGGAGAATTGCTTGATCAGGGAGGCAGAGATTGCTGTGAGCCGAGATCGCGCCACTGAACTCCAGCCTGGGTAACAGAACAAGACTCCGTCTCAAAAAGAAAAAGTTAAAAAAAAGCCAAAAAACAAATCTATTTCTTCACCTGACTCACCAGTTCGTACCCTATAAATCTCCCTGATGGAATGACTACTAACCTTAAAGTATCTTCATTTCAAATTAGCACTATTTTCTTCCCTTGGGGACAGTTTTCCTTTCTTGTCCAAATCTTTGTTCTAATTGAGGGGACAGGACAAATGGACATATCTGACTGCCATGTAATGGGCCTTACTTACCCACATTGACCTGAGATTAGGTCTAGGCATGTGGGTGAGCAAGTGTAGGGTGAGGGTCTTCGTGGTGTTTGTTTGTTTGTTTGTTTTTAAGAGATGGGGCCTTGTTCTGTCACGCAGGCTGTGACACTTCAGCCTCCAGCTCCTGGGTTCAGGCAATCCCTCCTGCTTCAGCCTCTCAAACAGCTGGGACTATAGGCATGCACCACCATGCCTAGTATGCACCACTGTGCCCCTTAATTTTTTTTTAGAGATGGGGGTCTCACTATGTTGCCCAGGCTGCTCTCAAACTCCTGGCCTCAAATGATCCTCCCACCTCAGTCTCCCCAGTGGCTGGGATTACAGGCATGAGCCACTGCATCTGGTTACCTTAATTATTAAAACACCTAATGTTGGGAAGACAAAAACGTTCTGGGGTTCTGGAGATGATAGTGGTGGATGAACAACAATATACATGTCCTTCATACCACCAAACTGTACATTTAAGAATAGTTAAAATGGTAAATTTTGTTATGTATATTTTACCACAATAAAAAAATTTTAATGGTAGTTGGTGTAAATCTCAAACTACAAACTCATGAAATATAATTTCCTTTATTTTTACATAAATGAACACAATTTTGTTTTAAACTTGATCTAAGTCAAATACGATTTCACTCCTTTTCCTTCCCCAGTTGGATACAAGTTCTGGTATTCTTTTGCAATTCCAGGGAATTGGTTTGGGGTGGGATTAAGGGCAAGTCATTTGGCCTTTAATATCAATTCATGCTGGGGTCCACTAAGACCTTTGTCACTCCACCCAATCTTAAGCAGGTTACCTTGGAGATAGCCTTTGTTTCTCTATGTATATAACCCTCTCCACCATCACCACTCCCCACTGGGGGATTTGGGAATCATTCTGCTGCTTTCATTCTCTTTGCTTTTTTTAGGTTTACCAAAGGCCAGTCTCCCACTGTGGTTTTAGGCGCACACTCTCTCTCAAACAATGAGGCCTCCAAACAAACATTGGAGATTAAAAAATTTATACCATTCTCAAGATTCACATCACATCCTCAATCTAATGATATCATGCTGGTTAAGGTAGGTAGCAGCATTGCCTTCCTTCTATTTTGTCAACATTTTTATACAGGATGGCTCAATTAGTTAATCACCTACACAAAAGTATTTTGTTAGCACCCTCCCCATGTGTGAGGTGATTATGATATATTTTATAAGGGCCCATGTTATTCCATATACTGCCTTGAAAGAAACAAGAATTTATCACAAATGTATCAGGGCTGCGTTTATACAAGGAAAAGCAACTCTGATACTCACATATGTAGGAGGGGAACATCTTACAAAGCCCAAGGATCCACACTGAAAGCTTTTCTCCCAAATGCTTTTCTCATTAGCAAGTAAAAAATACAACAGTTGTTTATACAATAGAGCCAACCAAGTGACTTCAGGGGCTCAGCAGTGAGTTACAACTTAGTCTAGACCACACTTAGTCTAGTCCAAACTTGGTCTAGACCATACTCAAGGGTCCTATCCAGCAGGAAGCAGCCCAGCCCTCAAAGTCGTGACCTATGGATGTTACTCCACATAAAACCATCCAATGCAGGGCAAAAGCCAGTTTGCTCGAGACTGGACAAAATTCCTGCTCTCTATAAGCTCCCTTCCCAAGCCTCAGTGAGCTCCTTGGGGAGTAGAGAGCATGGTCAGAAAAGCAACAACCACAAATGCAGCTGCAGGCCACCACCAAAGTAGATTCCAGAACAGGGACGCCCGCCTAAGACGGAGACCACACATACAACGCACAGGCTAGCATCAGAATACTACTGGGAAAGAAATAATTCAATCTTTTTTCAATCTGTCAGCTTCAAACAGCCGCAAAACTCAATAAACATGTCAAGCTGCTCCACATAAGATCCAAAACCTCTCTTAGATCTGGAACCAAATGCGAGGTTACTGGCTGGGGAGCCACCGACCCAGATTTCTTAAGACCTTCTGATACCCTGCGAGAAGTCACTGTTACTGTCCTAAGTCGAAAACTTTGCAACAGCCAAAGTTACTACAATCGCGACCCTTTTATCACCAAAGACATGGTCTGTGCAGGAGATGCCAAAGGCCAGAAGGATTCCTGTAAGGTAAGAATCTCTCTTTTAAACACGCATCTCGGAGCGCTGTACAGTAGCCAAACTTCTATTGCTCACTGACACTGAGGAGGAGGGAGGGGCATAGAGAATACAAAACCACAATTCTAAACACTTTCTCTCCATTCCTGCACAGCAATCTCTATTCTTTTTCATCTACCAATGTGAATGGATTGTAAAAACTTCCCCATTGCTTCATAAGCACCCAGTAAATGTTTGTTAATCAGGATGATAGACTATATCTGACAACTTTTACAGGCTTCCTATGAGAGGTGTTATCCTCCTTAGAAAGTCTAAACCCTGAAGTCACTAGTGGCGATTAGAAGATAACTTATTTAAAGAATCACCTTGCAGATTAATCAATAAGGAGGTCTTATAAGACTCAAATGCAAAAAGCTCAAATATACAGTATGTGTTTCATAAGTAATGTTGACTGACTGTCTTCGTCTGTTTGGGCTGCCACCACAAATACCATAAACTCGGTGGCTTATAAATAACAGAACTTTATTCTGTTCAAGATCAAGATCAAGGCACCAGCACATTTGGTGTCAGGGAGGGCCTACTTTCTGGTTCATAAACGGCTTCTTTTCACTCTAATCTCACATGGTAGATGGGGTGAGGGGTCTCTCTTAGGCCTCTTTAATAAGGAAACTAATCTCATTTATGAAGCCTTCACCTCCATGACCTAATCACCTCCCAAAGGCCCCACCTCCTAATACCCTCACCTTGGGAGTGAGGATTGCGACATATGAATTCGGAGGAATCAAACATTCAGACCATATTGCTGACTAACAAAAAGAAACAAAAGGCCGGGCACAGTGGCTCACACCTGTAATCCCAGCACTTTGGGAGGCCAAGGTGGGTGGATCTCTTGAACTCAGGATTTCGAGACCAGCCTGGGAAACATGGTGAAAACCTGTCTCTACAAAAAATACAAAAATTAGCCAGGCATGGTGGCATACGCCTGTAGTCCCACCTACTCAGGAGGCTGAGGTGGGAGGATCACCTGAGCCCAGGAGGTTGAGGCTGAAGTGAGCCGAGATCTTGCCACTGCATTCCAGCCTGTGTGACAAAATGAGATCCTGTCTTAAAAGAAAAAAAGGAACAAGAGTCATTATATTTTTCAAAATCTTTTGTTTATTGAGATGGTAAAGAAAAAAAAATAGGTGTTCATGTTTATATGAACTACACTAATATATATAGTACAAATGAATTACTAATTTTTTAAAAAATTAGAATATAGTATTCATTTCATACTATATTAAGTATTATTGGGGGAGAGGATATGATGACTTCAAATGTCTTTTGCATCTGCAGTACCCAAGACCATCACCCTCCTAAACATCTGTTATCATGGTTGACCAAAGTACAAGGCACTGCAGTTTGCAATGTGAACATTAGCAAAGAGAAAGGCTGGTCTTCAAAGAAGCCAGCTCTTCATTAAAAGACCATGCCATCCTCTCTATAGCTCTTTCCCTTCACTTGATAGGATTTAGTTACATGTTTTGCTGTTAGAGTGAATCTTCAAAAATCATTTCATTCACTAAGTATTTACTAAGTATGGTACATATACATAGCACTATGTCCAACCATGTGAGGATGCAAAAAAATAAATAAGTAACAGAGAACATATAATTCCTGCCATCAAGACATTTACTACAATACATTGCTCTTTTCTGCTACTCTCAAAATGAAATATACAACTTTAAAAGATTATTTTATGTCAGTGGATTATTTAAAACCTTATCCATTATTTAATAAATAGTCAATAGTCATTGATTCCCAGAGGAAAGTAGACATAGATAGGGACAAAACAGAGACATAAACATGTACACCGAGACAGAGGCAGAGGCAGAGGCACAGTTAGAGACATAAACAGAGAAGCAAGTAGGCAGAAACATAGTCCTAGACAGAGACAGGCATATAGAGAACCTATAACGAGTAAGAGGCAGTGTCAGACCCTCTCCAGGACATAAAGAAAGCAATGACCCAGAAAATACTCCTTTGAACAATTAAAAGTTGGTGAAAAAAAAAAAAAAAAAAAAAAACCCAACAGCTTCTCACCACGTATTTGCCCTTTTTCTTCTTTCCAGGGTGATTCAGGGGGCCCCTTGATCTGTAAAGGTGTCTTCCATGCCATAGTCTCTGGAGGTCATGAATGTGGTGTTGCCAAAAAGCCTGGAATCTACACCCTGTTAACCAAGAAATACCAGACTTGGATCAAAAGCAACCTTGCCCCACCTCATACAAATTAAGTTACAAATGATTTTCTTGGATGCACTTGCTTCTTTTTTCCTAATATGCTCACAGGTTAGAGTTGGATGTAAGTAAAGCAGAACACAAGATGGGGTCCATTTTTATATTTGTAAGTCATTTTATTAAGGAATCAAGTTCTTTTTCTCTTGTATCACTGATGTATTTCTACCATGCTGGTTTTATTCTAAATAAAATCTAGAAGACTCTCGGTTTGTCTTTTATCACATGAAGTAATATCTACCCCCATTCCACCCACACTCCCCAAAGGGCAATAAGGTCACTGAACAAAACAGTAATGGTACCACCTTCAACCAGGTGTGACTTCTGCTGGATCATCCTAAGTTGTTGGGTTGTTTTCATTGTTGTGATAACATTAAACATGAGATAGGCCCTTTCAACAAATGTTTAAGGGTGCGATACATTATTGTTAACTATAGGCATGATCTTACAGTGCAGATCTCTAGAACTGCTTCATCTCCTATAAATGAAACTTCATGCCAGTTGAATAGCACCTCCCTATTCCCCACCACTCCCATCCTCTGGCAACCTGATTCTACTCTAAGCTTCTATGAGTTTGTATATTTTAAATATAAATCATAAATATAAACATCCCAATTCAAGCAAGCAGCTTATACAAATGTTTGGACAGTATTTTTTTATTTATATATGTCATATTTTGTTCTAGAAAGAACTTAAAGCAATGTACAAAAATGCCTGCAACAAAACAAAAGGCAGAATTAAAAACAAATTGATGAAAGTATTGGGACAATGGGGAAATGAGAGTAAGAAAGAGAAGATGAAGGCTGGAGTAGTCACATGGTACTGATAGTGCCACAAGTTTCTTTCTATACATTTGCTAGAAGGATTCACATTTGACTGTATGCTTTGGCCAATGCAAGAAAGAGCAACACAATCAATTATATGAATTACAGTGTCCAGGAAATGAAAATAAATTGTTTACCCAGAAGTAGGACCCCTGGTGCTGGAACTAAAACTAGAGAGAACTTTTTTCCACGGTCCTTCTTTTCCAAAAGAAGGACACTGTGACGGCCTGGTGTGGTGGCTCACACCTGTAATCCTAGCATTTTGGGAGGCCAAGGCAGGCGTATCATGAGGTGAGGAGATCAAGACAATCCTGGCTAACACAGTGAAACCCCGTCTCTACTAAAAAATACAAAAATTAGCCGGGTGTGGTGGTGGGTGCCTGTAGTTCCAGCTACTCGGGAGGCTGAGGCAAGAGAATGGCGTGAACTTGGGAGGCGGAGCTTGCAGTGAGCTGAGATTGTGCCACTGCACTCTAGCCTGGACAATATAGCAAGATTCCATCTCAAAAAAGAAAAAAGAAAAAAAAAAGAAGAAGAATGACACTGTGCTATGTTTCCCATATCCCCACCAATTGTATCAGAACCACCCAAGATTATCCATAATACAGGTTCCCTTGACCTCTTGCCTAGAAGTTCAGATTGAATAGGCTTGGGGTGAGCCTGAAAATCTGCGTTTTTTTCAAAGCAACTCAGTTGATGCTGATAAATGGGCAAATCTGAAAGCCACTGATAATGAACTTCCTTAGTAACTTCTTATAATAAAGACAAAAATTGATGTCAAGGGATTGTTACAAATCTTTCAGTGTGAACTGATGGCTTCAGACCAAAAGGCAATTCAGTAAGATCACTGGAGGATCTCAGCTGTCTTGGGCTGTGGTCATCCGGTGATTAGAGAAGTAGCAATTTCTAATTTGGGTGGAGGAACACGGTGGGAGATTGGTGGGGGAGGGCTTCAACAGTCAGAAGCCAAAAGATTAATCTCAGCCTCTATATTTAATTTGAGTTTGGGGGGATAAATAGTTCTCGTTTCCAGGCAACATCATCAAGTTCTCTTACATGCATATAGAAATAGATGCTTTTGGTAGTTTATTTGCTTATCTTTTGTCATGGTTCTTAGAAACCATTAACCAGCACTACCCCGCACTATGAATACTTACAGAAATGGAAGCACTGGGTTAAAAAGGCAATCTAACTAAAATTATTGAGAATAATAATTTTTAAATTATTGAGAAAATAGTAAAAGAAGGTTATTTAAATACCTCATCTTGTATCATTTTGATTTATTAAAAAATACTGATTATGAAATCCCAGACTATATTTTACAACAAAAGAAAAGGAAAAACTTGTAGATTCTCTGGACTTACCATTAAAAAATAATCCTGTGTCTATTTTCTCTAAATTTCAAATCCATGAAACATATCATTACAAATCTTTTTAACCAAAAGGACTATTGCCATTGCCCATAATTCCAGCTGATGAGTTATCCTGAAAAGCTGTCACTAAAACTTGAGAGCTGTGTTTTGATTTTAGATTCCCTGCTATTAATATCCAATAGTCGAACCTGATTAGGTTGCCAGAGAAGGTCCTTTCAACAGCTGTGGCAGACCTGGCAACTCTGAAATTAGAAGATAAACAGTTTATTTTGACAAGTAGCTAATGATAGAAACTGCCATTGAAATGCATTCCTTATCCTTCAGGAAAGTCGTGTTTTGTTAAATGTACCAGTATCTCCCAAACATACCCTAAAAGAATAGAGTATTTTATTTGGAAACTTCTGTCTTTGAGAGCCTATTTGATTCTATCTATGGCCTCATAATGAAGTTGAGAGTCAAACTGAAGCAAATATCTGGATTTTAAAACTGCTCAAAGGTTTTAGAGCAAAGTGGTTTGATGTTGTCATTCTAATCATTCCACTTCCTCCCTTCTTTGTCGTTGTGGACAGAGTATATTTGCCTTCCCCACAGATACAAAAGAAGGCTTTATGCTTTATTTTATGTCCACCCTGTTATAATAGAAAGTGACAGCACTAAGTCCAGATATAATGCATGAAATACATCAGAATTGATTCAAATAAGCAATTAAACCAGTCTAGAACCAGGTAGCAGAACTAGTCCTACCTTCTGACTCTCTTAGTTCTTGCACATATTAAATCTCAACTCACTCTAAAATGATATGAAGAGCAGTGCTTCAAGCTTGGTTGTTTTTAGAAAACTATCTGAATAAAGGAAGGTACTGTTGGTCAATCAAAGAAGTGCTTCCTTTTTTACTAAGCTCTTGGTTTGGGAAAGGACACTGCTGTAGACTGAATCATGTCTGCTCCAAATTCATATGATGAAGGCCTAACCCTCAGTGTGACTGTGTTTGGAGGTGGGGCCTATAAGGAGGTAAACAAGGTAAAATAAGATCATAAGGGCAGGGCCCTGCTCCAGTGAGATCCCAGTGTCCTTACAAGAAAAGAACTAGAGAGCTCAATTGCTCCGTCTGTCTGCTATGTGAGGACACAGTGAGACAGTAGCCATTTATAAGCCAGGAAGTGGGCCCTCCCCAGAAAATGAATAGGCCAGCACCATGATCTCAGACTTCCAAGCCTCCGGAATCATGAGAAATAAATTGCTATTGTTTAAGCCACTTAATCTGCAGTATTTTGTTATAGCATCCCAAGTTGACTAAGCCAGACACACCTGTGGTGAGGGAGAAAGGACACTGTGTGCAACCTGCCCAAGGGCAGGGCAGCTGATGTCTCAACAGCCCTACAGTTTCAAAAGATTACTGAGACATGCCTGAAAAGCTATCCATGTGTTGTCTGATGAGTTATTTGAGGACCAAGGGCCGCCTGGCTGAATGGTTGGGCTCCTTATGTCTTAACTGATTCAGCCCCGCTTTCACGCTTTCACACACTGACTTCCTGTTGACTTCTCCAGTCTTTTTGCTGAGTCATATCAGTCCACTGTAGATTGACAAAATCTCCTCATCACTTACCATGTTCTACCATGAAAGGATCACATTAGTTTTCTGGTTTTAGCCATAAATATCTGTGTGACAGCCTGTTAAGAGTCAGCATATGGATTTACACTGAGGCTTTCCCTGAGAACTTACAAATAAGTTGAATAAAATTGCTCTCTGAAAGTTCAAATTTAAACTTTATGCATATTAGATCAGAGCAGAGATACATAAAATCACTCTGAAGAGACATGAGACATTCCCAAACCTACAAGACTACCTGTAATCTGCTTGAAGGTTAGAGACTACCAGTTTGCTACTCAGTCATCTCCTCTTTTTCTCTGGCATCAAAACTCAAATATTATTTGGTACCACAAATGTGCACAGCCAAAACAAGCCATTTTCGAGCCTCTCTCCTTGCCAGTAATGGTCAATGAGAAATAAGTGAAAGTGATTGGTCAAGGTTTCTAGGAAGTACCTATAAAAGGAGCTGATTCTGCTGGAAGGAGTGCCCTTTCCCCCTTCCTCCTTCCTACTGCCTGGATTGCAGATGTGATGACTAGAGCTCCAGCAATAATGCTGAACCACGTGGCAAACTTAAATCGAAGCCAAGTGCTAGTGACAGTGAAGTGGAAAGAAGCAGTTGATGACCAAAGCACCTCCATACCAATCCTGTACTTTTTCTTTTACACGAAATAAAAATAAAAACTATTTAATCCACTATTATTTGAAGCTTTCTGTTGTATACATCCCACCTAATCCTAATAATAAATTTGGAAACCTAAAACTTCTATGCCTGATATATGCTCCAAACAATGACAAGTATGTGCCTTTATCCCCTTATACCCAGACCCTCTCAAATCCTAAATGGCTTTAGCTTTCCACCTTCCCTTATTCATACAATAATCAATTCAGAAAAAAGTAACATTTAAATGTTATAATCAATAAACCATTTCCCCCTCACTGCTCCATCTATAGCTTACTATGGAGAAACTTCCCTGGCCTACCTGACAAGCTATTTTTATCTTTACCACATACTGCTATATGGCAAACATTTTTGTTTCTATTATAAAAATGATACATATCACTCAGTAGTCTGTAATATGCTTTAATCTGTTGGTGTATTTTTTTTTTTTTTTCCTTGAGATGGGGTCTGGCTCTGTCACCCAGCCTGGAGTGCAGTGGTATGATCCTGGCTCACCGCAAGCTCCGCCTTCCGGGTTCACACCATTCTCCTGCCTCAGCCTCCCGAGTAGCTGGGACTACAGGTGCCTGCCACCTCGCCTAGCTAGTTTTTTGTATTTTTAGTAGAGATGGGGTTTCACCGTGTTAGCCAGGATGGTCTCAATCTTCTGATCTCGTGATCTGCCTGCCTCGGCCTCCCAAAGTGCTGGGATTACAGGTGTGAGCCACCATGCCCAACCCCATCCATGTATATTTTGTAAATGGATCCTGTAGAACCGTTTTTTGAAAAGTTGCCATGAAAATATTATTTTCTGGCATTTCAGGTTATTATTGTTTGTTTTATTATTTGACAATCATGTGAAGTAATATAGCACTGTTTCCAAATCAAACTACAAAAGCAACTCTATTGGAAGACAGTTGGATACAGTAATATCCTGAATATTAGCAGTGTTGTAGGAAATCAAAGCAGTCCCACATGTGATCAGTCAACAACACATGGGATGGCCATGTTAACAACCAATACAAATAGACTCCAGAATCCCCACCATTTAGCATCTAGAGAGAGAGAGACATATTCATTTATTCATTCACTCACTCACTTACTCAACAAACACATCAAGCACTTCTATTTGCCAGACACTGACCTGGTCACTGTAGAAAGAGGAAAAGATACAATTGCTGCTCTGCAAGAACTCATAGTCTAGACATGTCCATGTTTACATGCAAATAAACATACAATGTAAATAAACAAATATACTATGCTCCAAAATTGGTTACAATGGAGACGTGCACAAAAATGATTATAATGCAGATATGCACATGAGACAGAAAACCGACTTACCTCAGGCATAAGTCAGTCATTCAGAATTCCTGAAGGACAAATAATTGGCCCTACCAGGCTAGGCCTATGCAGATAAGACCTGATTCAAAAATTTCCTAAGGTAAAGAGAGGGAAAGATCTAAATCACCAGATTTGTAAAACCCACTCCAGCCAGATAAAAGGAAACACAAGCTACAGCAATTCCTATTGTAAAACTATGTCAATAAAGGTGAGCACATTTATTCCTTTTAAGAACTCAGCTCTCTCCCACACCTCTGTGGTCTTCCATAGAGACATCCAAGGCAAAACACATGACCAACAGAGATGTCTCAGGAGGAACTCTTCCATTTCCCTCAGCAACAGATGATTCAGCTTTTTCCATGAATCAAGAATGATTATTGCTGTGTGCTGTGGCTTATGCCTGTAATCCCAGCACTTTGGGAGGGTGAGATGGGAGGATCACCTGAGGTCAAGAGTTTGAGACCAGCCTGAGCAACATGGAGAAACCCTATCTTTACTAAAAATGCAAAAATTAGCCAGGTGTGGTGGCACATGCCTGTAGTCCCAGCTACTCGGGAGGCTGAGGCATGAGAATTGCTTGAACCCAGGAGGTGGAAGTTGCAGTGAACCAAACTCGTACCACTGCACTCCAGCCTGGGCCACAGAGCAAGACTCTGTCTCAAAAAAAAAAAAAAAAAATTTATCTGACCTTTTAGAAGCTTTGGAATCAGAGGAATTTGTGAACTCCACAAAGCATGGAAACTCTAAAACATACCTATCCCAAACTTTGCCTTACCTGTCACCTCTGTTCTCTTAATTTTTATTTTTTTCAAATAAAGGCAACTCAGCAACATTAAAACAGAAGTGGGCTGATGTACTGGTTTCTATGGGTTGCTGTCCTGCCTTACCATACTGGAGGACTGGTGCTGGAGTTTCCCACCTCATAGTGGGATCAAACTACAGTAATCTGCACAGACTACAGATTTAGGTTTGCCAGATTCAGCCGTATTTACACAAGACCTCTGTTCTCTGTCCAAGTGCTCTCATTTTCAAATCTACGTAATTAAAAGTATTATACCTCAAATTAACTGTTTGAGTTTTAATTAGGAAAAACATATTTTACAAAACATTGTAGGCCGGTCTGAGTGCAATGGTGTTTAAACTAATTGATCACAATCCGTTATGGATTTCTTTGTTCCTCCTCCACTCCCATTGCTTCACTTGACTAGTCTTTAAAAAAATTTTTTTAGATAGAAATAGTATAATCACAGAATGTTACTAGAATTTGTGCTGTAGAATTCACTATGCTATTAGCTCCATGAGAGCTGGGGCCCATAATTGTTTTGATCAACACTGTACAGCCAGAACTTAGCAGAGGACCTCATATGCAGTGACTACTTAATAAATATTTGTAAACTGATAGACAGGGGGGAAAGGATGAATGGATGGATGAATGAAAAAATTTATTGTATTAATTAATGATTAATGGTTGAATGAGTGAATGATCAATTAATAACTCTCTGCTTCTGGAATCATTTAAGGACATATATAATAAAACTTCATAACTATTTCATAAAGGAAAGGATTATGTTGGGCACAAAATAGAAATAATCTCATAATTATTTGATAATGCTTTGAGCTCCACGATGGGGGAAAAAAGCACTATATAAACATTGAATATTATTATTATTTATTTGGAGGTTTCCATGAGCCATCTTTTATATAAGACTTAGTAAGTATTGCCATTGCTTTCTAAGGAGGAAGAAAAGGTTATGAAAATGATTAGTATGTTTGGTCTGAAAGAGATTACTTTCAGAGTTATTTGTTTTGTCCTTGTCATCATTGTCTAAATACTACAGTAGTTTGGTCAGCTTTTAGCAATATTGAACTTTAAGCTGTAAATTACTTTATTAATTTTCCTAAAATGTTTGTTCTCTTCAGTTCATTGCATATGTAAAGGATTTAGAAATGTTAACATTTTCCAATTCTGTATAAAATTACACTTTCAAAGGAGTTTGGTGAATTTGCAGTGGTTATAATAATACCATCAGGGTCAGTAAATCTGAAGACAGGTATAAACCACAAATCTTATAGATGGTGGTATTGATACAAGAGATGTCAGATAACTTACCTCTAGCCCAAACTGGAACTCCCTGATGTTGTTTAGGAATTGGTTGTCAAGGGGATTGAAGTCTTGAGTTCTGCAGAGAAACGGTGTTTTGACAGTTTTTCCCCTTCCTAAGTGTCATTCTATATGGCACCGATAATCATTAGTTCTCAATACCCACTTCCTTGCTACCCAAAATAGAATGCAATAGAAATATTTGAGGACAACAGGGTGTGTGTTTCACACTGAAGTAGTAGCCAAATAATCCCTAAAATAGAAAAATAATATTAGAAAAATAATCTCTAAATTTGAGGATTGGAATTGTGGTTGGAGATGTGGGAAATTCAGAGAGTCAGAAGAAACAAGAGGCTGGGAGACCCAAGCCAAACACTTGGATGAGGCTGTCTTGGTTTGGGCTCCCCCAAAAGCAGGTCCTGAGGTACAGATTTGGTACAAAGAGTCTCATGGGAAGACAATACCAGGAAACTGATAGGAAAGTAGGGAAGTGAGAAGGGAGAGAATAAAAAGCCAATAAAGGGTACATTTGCATGCATTTATCACTATTGGCAACTGGAGTACAATCCCACTGGGAACTCCAGGACACAGTGTGGAGCACTCCTCAGAGCTATTCCAAATGAGGGACTAGGAAGCTGGGATCCTTACCCACCAACACCCCACCATCATTGTTTGAGAGCCACTCCAGGGTCATTAACTTTCCAGCTCTTCCAGCTTGTCCTGCTCATGGGCTATGATATGGTTTGGCTGTGTCCCCACCCGAATCTCATCTAGAATTTTAGCTTCCATGATTCCCACATGTTGTGGCACGAACCCAGTGGGAGATGATTGAATCATGCTGTTCTTGTGGTAGTGAATAAGTCTCACGAGATCTTATGGTTTTATAAGGGCAAACCGCTTTTGCATGATTCTTTTTCTCTCTTGTCTGCCACCAGGTAAGATGTGCCTTTCACCTTCCACCATTATTGTGAGGACTTCCCAGCCATGTGGAACTGTGAGTCCATTAAACCTCTTTTCCTTTATAAATTACCCAGTCTCAGGTATATCTTTATCAGTAGCATGAAAATGGACTAATACTGGCTGAAGGTACTCCCAAGGCTAGGAAAAAAACACAAAACATTCTCAGACAGAGCTGCAGGTTTGTTTTTGGTTTTTTATAGCAAGGAGCTTTTGTTGTGTAGGCAAGTGCTGGAGGCACCAATGGTATCTGCTACAACTGCATTGGAGGCACTCACTACTCCTTGACCATGTTTCCTACCAGAAAAGCTTGGCTGCATGACTAGCTCCTTCAGATGATAAGTGAGTTGTCTATGAGATGTGAATGACTTACATGATTACACTTACTACTTCCAGATAACACACTGGATTGTAACACAGTCAATCCAGAGCTGAGACTTTCAGGCACGCAACTGGCTCTGGAAAGAAGGAGATTTTTAACACCCTGAAATCATACCTTGCAAGTAGGTTCAGCAAGTAGGCCCTATTTGAAATTCCAAGATACCTAACAGTTTCATGTATGTTCTATTGGTCATGCCCATTGACTGCTGTTTGCATCCAGTTTCCCCTCTGAGATCACACACATTTCCTGCATGATGCCAGATATTGGTTTAAGAATTTTACCTATATTAACCCATTAAATCTACACAATGAGACCATGATGTAGGTGCTATTATTATTTTCGCTTCATAGATGAGGTACAGAGAGATCACTAACTTGTTCAAGGTCACACTGTGAGTAAAGAATAGAAGAGCATAGGTTCAAACTCAGGTAATCCGACTCTAGAGCCTGCTTGTCCCATAACATCCTTCATGGGGTCTGGAAAGCACAAACTCATGCAGCTTTCCTCATATAAAGCATGAGCCACAATTCACCCTAAAAAGATTCTTTCAGCCAATTATACCGACTATTTTAAAATCACCCCACTCCCCCACACCCCAACACATGCCTCAATAGCCCCTGTCTCCCCTTGTACTGAAAGAACCGAAAATTCTACATCACAGTAGCACATTACTCCAGAGAATTCATGGAATAGATTTGAGAGAGTTCATAATGAAATCAAAGAAACAAATCAAGGTGCACCACCCCAGATGTAATGTGCAGAAAAGAGCACTGAACTCTGGAAATCAGTAAAATATGGGTTCAGGTCCCAACAATGTATTAGTTTTGCAATCTTGACCAAGTCACTTCATTTCTCTGAGCTTCCATTTCTTCACCTGCCACATAAGTGACTTGGACTACACAAAATATAAAGTTCGTAAGAGCCCTAAAAATCCATGATCCTGGATTCAAAAATGTTTCTCAATTATTATGCTGCTGGATGGAGGCAACATCTTCCATTCCCCTTTTTTGAGCAATTGACATAGCCCTGCCTTTGGAGTTCCCTCCTTTTCGGATGCCACATGATTTCCAAGCCACAGTCACAGATGACTGTTGGATATAAGTACCAGAGACCAAACACAAGAAGCAGAGCTCTAAAGAGCTAGTCAGCAACCACAGGGGGCTCCTTGTCCCAGTCTCAGTTTCGCAGGTTTGGCACCCCCAATTTTTCTTACATGAGGGGAGCACATGGAAAAAGTATCTCAGCAAAGTCATTTTTCTTTTTATAATAATATTTGTTGGTATCTAAGGAAACAGGAGCCACATGACAGGTCCTAAACAGACTCAGACCAAGCCTAAGTGAAATCAGAGTGTAAACCTTACATTAAACAGGCTGCCTCTTTTTGTAATTAACCTTTTATTATGAAAAGTTTTTTAACATATGCTAGAGAGCTTACTCTCATGAGTCCCATCGCCTACCTTCAACAACTTTCAATTCATGGCCAATCTTGTTTCATCTCTACCCCATCCAGTCCCCTCAACTCTAGATTATTTTGAAATAAATCCCCACCACAGTGTCATGTTACCTGTAAGTATTTACTATGTAGCTCTAAAAGACAAGGACTATTTTTGACAGCATAACCATGATACCTTTACTGTGATTGTTTAAAATCTTATTTAGATCTTTTCTAAAATTAACATTAGTTATTTAATACCAAACAATATTCAATGTCCAAGTTCTCCAATTGTCTTATTTTTTAAACAAGTAATATATTCAACTTAGTATCCAAATGTGGCTCATGTATTGAAATTTATTAATATGTCCCTCAAATCTCTTTGAATGTATAGGATTTTTCTGACATCATTTTGTTTCCTTGTAATTTAGTTGTTGAAGAAACTGGCCATTTTTCCTGTAGGGTTTGCCAGAGTGGATTCTGAGTATTACATCTCCATGGTGTCAGTTAAAATGTTACTCTCTCCATTCAATTTTCTGATAATTGGTGGTGAGTTCTAGAGGCTTGAGTAGATTAAGGTTCAATTTGGGGACAAGGTAAGGTTTGTATTTCTGTTAGGAGTACATAATATCAGTCTCCTTTGGTGTGATGTTAGCAGCATTGATCACTGCCTAGATCCCTCAATTCATTCATTAGAATGATCCTTGTTATTGGGTCAGTCATTGTTTCTAGGCCTCTTTGGAGGGGTATAGCTAGGAAAGAGATTTTGGTTTTTTGTGTTTGTTTTGGGGGGAAGGTTGTTTGTTTTTTAAGAAAACATATAAGTTCATACTGATTCTTCTCGTTTGAAATCGGGTCCACAGAATATTTGTCTAAGTTCATTCTCACATTTGTATCTCCTTTCTCTCATGTTGAAATCCCAGCTTTTAAGGACAAAAAGCATAATTACTCATTTGTTTTCTCAGAAAATAAAGCATAATGGTCTCACAATGATGATATCAATACTATCACTAAAATATGATTACTGAAAACAGTTTAAGGGCATTTTATTGTTTGGGGAAGTTTTGTTTGTCTTGCAAGAATTTTTTTTTCCTTTAGTGTATGTCCCATTAACGATTTGCAGACAAATTCCTGTGTCACTTAAGTTTCAAATCAAATCTACAAAACAAGAGCTATTCAGAGAACTACAGCTTTGATTAGTCTTTTTCCTTCCCTTTCCACTAGACAATTATGTTTTTACTTTATTAAAATTTAATTTTATCCTTCTTTTTAAAAATGTTATTAACATTGGTTTTTAATTTAGCTTTCTTACATGATAGCATATTTAGCATACTTTACCATCTTACTTTTTGTTCTTTTTCCTTTTTTTCTTTTTGTTAATATCGTATTCTGAAGATATAGCTGCATAGCAGCACAGTTGGCCTTTGAACAACACAGGTTTGAACTGAGCAGGTCCACTTATATGAAGATTTGTTTAAGTAAATATGGATCAAAAATACAGTATTCATGGGATGTACACCCTGACTTTTAGTATAAGTGGATTCCACAGGAGTGACTACAAGGGTGGGGAGAGGCAGGGTCCTGGAACAAATCCCCCATGTATATGGAGAGATGACTGTTTCTTATCCCTTTTTACAGCAACATGGTATGCAATGTATGGATGTATTAATAATTTATTCAACCAGTCCTCTATTGATGGACAATTGGATTCATTCCAGTGTTTTTCAATCCCAGATAATGCTGCAATAAATACGATGTCTCATTTATCTTTTCTTTTTTCTAAGTTTCACACGTAAAGAATTGGAAAAATTCTCCTTGCTTCAATTGTCATCACTTTGTGTCTTCCATATCTTGTGTCTCTAAGTCTTGGTACAGTTTCTGACAAATAGTAGATGCTCAATATGTTTGCCGAGTAAAGAACTCAACCATTTATGTAAGTGCAATCTACAAGTAGACCAGTTAGTTACATGAGTGAAAATTGGAAAATGTTCGTGAGTTTAACACAAATCTTTTCAAAGACTCATTTATCTGTAAGGAAGGTAGCATAATGTATATTGTGAGTCCAAAAACTTCTCTGAGCTAATGCATTTTGAAAGTGTATTTTTTAAAGATACTCTCAGTGAAGCACAGAGTCTTGGGCTCTCTTTCTTGGCCAATTTTTTTACCAAGGGGTTGGAAGTGGTGGTAACTACTATAAAATAGATAAACCACTATAAAATAAACCACTACAAATAATAGAGTCTAGGTCTTAAGTGTTTGTTTCTCCATTAAGAGCATGGTAGGCACCACTGAAGGGTTAGTGATGATGTGGTTCTCTTATGGAAGTCTGCACTACTTAGTGACGTTGTGATTGTTTCATTGTGCTATAAGTCATTCATTTCTGTGAAGTCTGTCCCCCTGCTAGGATGTAAGCTTCATGGGCAGAGACCATGTCTATCTGTGTCTGATGTCCGAATGTCCCACACTGAACCTGGCACATGGTAGATACTCAATAAACATTTGCTGAATAAATTGATGAATCCAGGGTTTTCATAGGTAACACCTCTTTCCAGTGCAAATGAAAGAGTGTCTGTGCAACAAGTCTGACTTTAAACCTTCTGTTTTAGCTGGCATCCTCTGACACCACTCCAGCAAGGGAAAAGGGGATACCACCTACCTCATTACTGCCAGGTGGAAGCCAAAGTCTAGGTTTCTGACTCAGCCTTCATCAATACCCACAAGGAGAAAGTCCTTCATTACTCTGGGAAGATGGGACTGTTCTGGCTCCCACTAGGTCCCCATGGGTACCTCCCAGAGTCGGAGGTTAGGAGTGCCTCATGACTGCTCCCCCATGCCCTCCACCAGCACCAAGTGGAGACAGGCAGCTCACTGCCACTCAGCAGGAATAAAGTCCTAGCCCCTAGAAGAGAGATCAGAAAAGACTTGTTACAGACTGGATAGAAGTCTGGGATTCCCCACGTGGTTTGTGTTGGCATAGTGAGAAGGAGGGTACACAGTTTTATGGTATTTGGCTGGAGTAGAGTGGTTATTATCTAAAAGTTTGCTGCCTTGTGAGGCTTCTCCTTTCCTGGCCCTCCAAGTACAAAGATCAGGCTTTCATTGAGGTTTATTTTCTTTGTCCATGAACATTCCTGTTTCCAGGTTGCCAACTTCTGCAGCAATAAGTCTGGGATCCATGCAGAGAAAAGAAAACCTGCAGAACTCACCACTGAGTTCCTTAGGTCTCAAGGTGCTATCTAGTCTGCCTTCTTCTCTCCAACTTTCAGAGTCATGTTATGTTTGTTTTTTATATAATATCCAGGGAAGGAATAGAGAAAAGTATATCCTACTCCAGAAGAAATGAGGAAACGTATATTTTATCCAAAAGGAAGAGGGAAGGCATCACTCCATCTTCCCAGAAGTTAAAGCCTGACATTGCATTTTTTAATCCCTCTTTTCTAACAGTGATGTGTTAGGCAATGTTTTGTCATTATGACATTGGGTATATCCTCATTCAATTGTTTGTTAATTCAGTGAGAATTTGTTGAGTTCTTACTGTATCCCCAACTCTGAGCTAGTCCCCAAAGGTACGAGGATGCACAAGATCTCACTTTCACGATCAAGTATAGGGACAGTACAAAGTGATACAGACTATAATAGATATCCATACAAGGAGCTATAGGAGACAGAGGAGAAAGCAATTCACAGGGATGGGGTGGAGGGGAGGGTGGAGTAAATATAGAAAAGTCTCCCCAGAGGAAGAGATATTTAAGCCAGTTTTAAAAATAAGAAGGAGTTTTCCAAGCATAAGGTGCGATGTCATTGTAAGCAAAATGAACAGCATGAACAAAGGCACAGAGGCATCGAAGAGAAGGGAACAGTAAGTAACTCTGTGTGGCTGGAGCATGGGATGGGAGAAAAAGTGATGAGAGATGATCATGTAAAGTGATTATGAAATAAATCATATAAGGTCCCTGTCACAAAAGACCACAGACACAGTTTTCCCTAAGCAAAACTCATGCAGGCTATACTGAACCAGTGGCAAGCACTGCACACTTCCCCTTGGGTTGTGCCAGAAATAACTCTCCTCCCATACCTGGTTGTTAAGAATTACTCTCTTTATCTCGGTAGCTAAAATAGTTAAATGCATAGAATTAAAGAGTAGAATGGTGGTTGCCAGGGGCCAGAGGAAGAGGTAAATGGGGATTTACTAATCAACAAACATAAAATTTCAGTCAAGCAAAATGAATAAGCTCCAAAGATCTGCTATACAACATGTGCCTGTAGTCAACAATAATGTATTATATGCTTAATTTGTTAAGATGGTACATCTCATCTTAAATGTTTTTACCACAATAGGATTTTTAAAATAAAAAAATTACCCACTTTATCCAGCCAAAGCACATTTCACTCAACAGTTTGTCAATTCCAGGCTCCCCCAGGCATTGTCACAATCATACCCAAAAAAAAGAAGGGACTACTGCACTTCTCTTAACTAATTAGTGGTCCATTTGGGTCTGCCAGCAATTTAAAGTTCCAGAAACAGTTTGTTTGCCATTATGTTTATTTATGTTTCTGCTGCCCTGAAAATGAAAATGGTAGGAAAAAAAGAGTGAGAAAGTAAGAAAATAAAGATAATAAGGCTGGCAGAAATGGCTTAAACTAAAGCTCCATACTAAATCTTATCACAAATGGGAGGCCCACATATGAAAGATGTAGGCCTGAAATTTATGGGCTTTGGCCAGAACAGCATATTCCTCTGACAGGCTGCAGAAGCAACAGCTATAATCGCAGGAAGGATGTGGCCCTCCAAAGTCGACCAACATTGCTTTTGGGAATTCTCTTGGACTGACTGTCCCCCTATTGTGGACAGTTTGAAGACCCTTTGACCCTAAGCAGGACCACAAACTCAGCTCCTATTTGATCTGCTTTATTGCCCATGCTTTGAGGGAGGGGGAAGGGGAAATAATAACAAGGCCTAGAGAAAGTTTTCCCAGAGCTATAGGCTATACCTCTAACTTATGATGATAGTCATGTAATATCTGTTGAGTGTCCAAGTCATTTAGAAGACTCAAGAGAAGGAAAATCTATTGTACTTAGGCATATTTTGTCTTGCTATGTTCTTTCTTACTGCCTCATGTTCCGATGTTCCTTCTTTCATCATTTTCTTTCTGTTTAGAGAACTGCCTTTAGCCATTCTTTTAGGGTTGGCCTGCTGAAAACAAACTCAGTTCTCCTTCATCTGAAAATGTCTTGATTTCCTCTTTATTCTTGAAAGGTTTACTGGATATAGGATTCTGGGCTGACAGTTTTTTCTTTCAGCACTTGAAAAATATTGCACATTTCCAGCTGGCCTCCATGATTTCTGGTGAAAATCATCTGTAATTTGAATTATTTCTCCCCTAAAAGTAAGATGTTATTTCTCTCATATGGCTTTCAAGCTATTCCTTTGTCTTGAGTTTTAGAAGTTTGACTATGATGTATCTTAGTATGGGTTTCCCTGGGTGGGAATTTCTCAACTTCTTGAATTTGTAGGTTTATCTCTTTTGCCAAATTTGGGAAATATTCAGCTATTATTTCTTTGAGTACTTCTTTGGGCCCAACCTCTTCCTTGACTCCTTTTGAAATTCTGATGATACAAATATTAGATTTTTTGCTTAGTTTCACAGGTTCCTGAGGCTCTGTTCATATTTTCTCATCTATTTCTCTCTGTTGTTCAGGTCACAAAATTTCCAGTTCACAGATTCTTCCCCTGTTCCCTCCTCTCTTCCAGTAAGCCCATTTATTGAGATATTTATTTGTTTATTGTATTTTCCAGTTCAAACATCTTCATTTGGTTCTTCTTTATATATTCTATTTATTTGCTGAGACTTTCTATTTATTAATTTGTTTCAAGCATTTTGTAATTGGTCAAAGAATTTTATGATGGCTGCTTTAAAATTTTTGTCAGATAATTCTAATATCTGTCATCTCAGTGTTAAAATTTTTGTGATTTTTCATTCAGTTTGAGCTCTTACCAGTTTTTAGTATAATGAGTTATTTTGGATTGAAACCTGGATATGTTGGGTACAGGTGGTGTTTTAGTGCATTCTCATACTGCTATGGAGAAATACCCAAGACTGGGTAATTTACAGAGAAAAAGAAGTTTAACGGACCCATATTTCCACCTATGAGGATTGTGAGGCTGGGGAGGCCTCACAAGCATGGTGGAAGGCAAAGGAGGAGCAAAGACATGTCTTGCATGGCGGCAGGCAAGAGAGCATGTGCAGGGAAACTGCCCTTTATTAAAACCATCAGATCTTGTGAGACTTATTCACTATCATAAGAACAGCACAGGAAAAACCCGTCCCTATGATTCAATTACTTCCCACTGGGTCCCTCCTATGACACATAGGGATTATGAGAGCTATAATTCAAGATGAGATTCGGGTGGGGACACAGCCAAACCATGTCAGGTGAATTTCTCAAGATTGCATTTGGTTCCCATCCATAATTGAGACACAAGTACAGGATATATTTCATAATCCATTTAATTCAACTATAAGGAAAACAACAGTATAAGCACAATAATAAATGGTAAGTAGAGATCTCATTATGGAGGGACAACAGAGAGTGCTGGGGACTGTGGCAAACTGGAGGGTAATTGCTCTATATAAGGTGGTAGCTGCTACTTACTTCTTCCTGGTTGTTGATGAAGGAGATTGTAAGTCTAATATTACTAGATATTCTTACCTTTTAGGAGAAAGCAGGCATCCAGATTTTTATATGTAATTTCGGTATTTTAAAATGATGAAAATGAATTTAAATTATTTAAAACAATGTATTGGTACACATCATGAAGACCAAACTAAACACGACAGTGATCAGAATATACTCTATGCGTAGCCAATTGACAACCTCTGCTTCAGTAAAAAATATATTTTCCTAAGCAAAGATATAGGGCCTGAAATTCATTTTCTGTTTTATAGAAAGATATATGGCCTCATGTGAATTGCTCACTGGAAACCACAAGTCAAGATATGAATCCTCATTACAGCTGAAACTGGAACTGAACCAATCTAGAGAAAGCTTAGTACTTTTGCCTTATTTGTGGAATTATTTAAGAATAAATTATCTAGCTTTGGCAAAATGAACTGATGAAGTACTCATAAACTAATAGGAGTGCTCTTTGGGGGCCTAAAGGTAAGACCACCCACAATGGGTAGGGGATGGGGCTTTCCCTGAAAGGGGTGTATATTCCCACTGTTAACCATCCTGGGAATGAAAGAATCCATAAAAACAAACAAGAATTTGGAGAATGAGCCCTAGACTGAGAATGGGAAAATGTTGCAAACTGACCTAAGCCAATGTGTGCATTTCACATACATCAGGTTTTCATTCTAAAAATCTAGTTTTGGAGCCTCTAGTTTTGAGGTGAATGGGAGCTGCATGTCTTCTTCCCTAGAACTTCCTGCCAGACAGAATTCTGCCACATCTTTTTCAGCAAGCAGGAACAAAAATATTCAGTGTGACTTGGGGGCTCAGAAAATCTCTAGCTGTCCTTTAGAAATTCGGACATTCCATTGCATGAAATATTACCTCTAAGGCAAATACAACAAAATTTTTGACAGGAGTAATAGGACAGACTCCTGCCATTAAGTGGTACCACACAAGACCACACAGTTTTAGCCCTGCAGTTATTTCCTGAAGAACTCCCCTGATTCTTATATGTCATTCATTCAAGGGTTAAGGTGTCTACATAATCTTTCTAAACACTCCTATTACAATCATGTGCCACATAGACAATGTTGTAGTTAATGCCAGACTGTATATACAACAATGGTGCCATAAGATTACACAGTAGAACCATACTTTTACTGTACTTTTCTATTTTTAGATACGCAAATATTTATTGTGTTACAACTGCCTGCAGTAACATGCTCTACAGGTTTGTCACCTAAGAGCAATAGGATATACAGTGTAGCCTAGGTGTGTAGTAGACTATACCATCTTAGTTTGTGTAAGTACAACTGTGATATTCACACAACAATATTGCCTAATAACACATTTCTCAAAATGTATCTTCATGATTAAGCAATGCATGACTATATTTTGACATGACTAATTTCATCAATGAAAATGCATTCCCATGATCCTTTCTGCTACCTAAACAGTACATTGATACAGATTTACATAATGAACTTTGAAGTACCTCTGAGTGGTGAAAACTCCTCATTAGAGTCCTTCAAAATCTAACTCTCCCTTGAGTGTGAATCATCCCTAACCAGGATGTGGATGAATGTTAATGCAAACATGCATACACACATACATATGCACATCTACACACACACACATATTCACACACATAAATATACAATATTGTACACATATACATACATGTACATACATGCATGCATGCACTCACACACACAAAAAATACACATGCACATACACTCGCGCATCACATGGCTTCTAGAGCCTACTTGTGAATCTAGATGCACCCTTTAGTCAATGTTTGGCCTTAAATCAGTTACCTACCTTTTCTGTATTTCAGTTTCATCCTCTGTAAAATTGGTGTGATGATAGTACTAATCTTACAGGGTTGTTATAAGGCTTAAAAGAATTAATATATGGATTGCTTTATATAGTAAACTCTATAGAAGTATAAACTGTGGTTGTTATTATTATTAATGTTAATATTGTTAGTGATCAATTTTAAAGTAAATGAATGATAATATAGCAATAGAGAACTTCTTCCTCTCTGCTGAGGTTGAATGGGCGGCACAGGTTGCAGAGAACCTGACACTGAGGAGTAGAAATAAGTTTGTGGGGAAGGAGACATTGGCTCTTCTCCAGAACAGCAGGCTGGGTCTGACAAGGGACCAAGATAGAGGCTCCTGGGCTTGTGGGCCCCAAGGGCTGCCCCGTCCAGTAGCCATTGATAGTCACTCTTCATAATATAATTCCCTTTGTTTACCCCTAAGTTATTTTTTTCTACTTAAAATCTTTAATCAAATATATTTATTTTATTTTTTATTATTATTATTATACTTGAAGTTCTAGGGTACATGTGCACAATGTGCAGGTTTGTTACATAGATATGCATGTGCCATGTTGTTGTGCTGCACCCACTAACTCATCATTTACATTAGATATTTCTCTTAATTGCTATCCCCCCTCCCCACACCCCACGACAGGTCCCGGTGTGTAATGTGTGATGTTCCCCGCCCTGTGTCCATGTGTGCTCATTGTTCAATTCCCACCTATGAGTGAGAACATGCAGTGTTTGGTTTTCTGTTCTTGCGATAGTTTACTGAGAATGATGGTTTCCAGCTGCA
>NW_012114933.1:5085936-5086343 GCF_000951035.1 Colobus angolensis palliatus
TATGTTGAACCAGCCTTGCATCCCAGGGGTGAAGCCCACTTGATCATGGTGGATAAGCTTTTTGATGTGCTCCTGGATTTGGTTTGCCAGTATTATATTGAGGATATTTGCATCGACATTCATCAGGGATATTGGTCTAAAATTCTCTTTTTTGTTGTTGTTGTGTCTCTGCCAGCCTTTGGTATTAGGAAGATATTGGCCTCATATAATGAGTTAGGGAGGATTCTCTCTTTTTCTATTGATTGGAATAGTTTCAAAAGGAATGGTACCAGCTCCTCCTTGTATCTTGGTAGAATTCGGCTGTGAACCCATCTGGTCCTGGACTTTTTTTGGTTTGTAGACTATTAATTATTGCCTCAATTCCAGAGCTTGCTATATTGGTCAATTCCAGGATTCCACTTCTTCCT
>NW_012114933.1:5088184-5114221 GCF_000951035.1 Colobus angolensis palliatus
TTTCTCTCTGGCTGCCCTTAACATTTTTTCCTTCATTTCATCTTTGGTGAATCTGACAATTATGTGTCTTGGAGTTGCTCTTCTCGAAGAGTATCTTTGTGGTGTTCTCTGTATTTCCTGAATTTGAATGCTGGCCTACCTTACTAGGTTGGGGAAGTTCTCCTGGATGATATCCTGCAGAGAGTTTTCCAACTTGGTTCCATTTTTCCCATCACTTTCAGGCACACCAATCAGACATAGATTTGGTCTTTTCACATAATCCCATATTTCTTGGAGCTTTGCTCATTTCTTTTTACTCTTTTTTCTCTGCACTTCTCTTCTTGCTTCATTTCATTCATTTGATCTTCAATCACTCATACTCTTTCTTCCGGTTGATCGAGTCAGTTACTGAAGCTTGTGCATTTGTCATATAGTTCTCATGTCATGGTTTTCATCTCTATCAGTTCTTTTATAGTCTTCTCTGCATTGATTATTCCGGTTATCCATTCATCCATTCTTTTTTCAAGGTTTTTAGTTTCTTTGTGCTGGTTGGGTCGTTCCTCCTTTAGCGCTGAGAAGTTTGATGGACTGAAGCCTTCTTCTCTCAACTCGTCAGTCATTCTCTGTCCAGCTTTGTTCCATTGCTGGTGATGAACTGTATTCCTTTGGAGGAGGAGATGCACTCTGATTTTTTGAATTTCCAGCTGTTCTGCACTGCTTTTTCACCATCTTTGTGGTTTTATCTGCCTTTGGTCTTTGATGTTGGTGACGTACTGATGGGGTTTAGGTGTGGGTGTCCTTTCTGTTTGTTAATTTTCCTTCTAACAGTCAGGACCCTCAGCTGCAGGTCTGTTGGAGTTTTCTTGAGGTCCACTCCAGATGCTGTTTGCCTGGGTATCAGTAGCAGAGGCTGCAGAAGATAGGATATTGCTGAACAGTAAGTGTTGCTGTCTGATTCTTGCTCTGGAAGCTTCATCTCTGAGGTGTACCCAGCCATGTGAGGTGTGAGGTGTCAGTCTACACCTAGTGGGGGATGTCTCCCAGTTAGGCTACTCAGGGGTCAGGGACCCACTTGAGCAGGCAGTCTGTCTGTTCTCAGATCTCAGCCTCCATGCTGGGAGAACCACTGCTCTCTTCAAAGTTGTCAGACAGGGACATTTACATCTGCAGAGGTTTCTGCTGCTTTTTTTAACTATGCCCTGTCCTCAGAGGTGGAGTCTACAGAGACAGGCAGGTCTCCTTGAGCTGCGGTGGGCTCCACCCAGTTCGAGCTTCCCTGTGGCTTTGTTTACCTACTTAAGCCTCAGCAATGGCGGGCACCCCTCCCCCAGCCTCACTGCTGCCTTGTGGTTAGATCTCAGACTGCTGTGCTAGCAATGAGGGAGGCTCCGTGGGCGTGAGACCCTCCGGGCCAGGTGTGGGATATAATCTCCTGGTGTGCCATTTGCTAAGACCCTTGGTAAAGCGCAGTATTATGGTGGGAGTTACCCGATTTTCCAGGTGTTGTGTGTCTCAGTTTCCCTGGGCTAGGAAAAGGGATTCCCTTCCCCCTTGCGCTTCCCAGGTGAGGCGATGCCTCACTCTGCTTCAGCTCTCGCTGGTCGGGCTGCAACCGCTGACCAGCACCGACTGTCCAACATGCCCCAGTGAGATGAGCCCAGTACCTCAGTTGAAAATGCAGAAATCACCCATCTTCTGTGTTGCTCACGCTGGGAGCTGGAGGCTGGAGCTGTTCCTTTTCGGCCATCTTGGGTCCCCCCCCCCAAACCCCACCACTGAGTTATTAAAAGGTACAACACAGGTGAACAGTTCTATAGGGAAGTTAGAAGAAAGGCTATGTATACACTCACGCTAGAGAAATGAAAGGGGCAGCATTAGCTGAGGAGTTGGTGGGGGGAGGAAGGAGGGGCATCCAGAGCTATAGACACAGTGGCCTGTGGCTGAGCAGGAAGAGGCAGTCCACATCTAAGTGACTTCAAAGGCTTAGATGCAGTGGGAACTGATGAGGCAACATCTGCCAGACCATCCCCCAGAACAGCTGGATAGGGGAGAACCTTGCAAAGAGGGAGGAGGTCTTGCTGACACTGAGTGGGAACATTTGCACAGCAGCAGATTTTTAGTTTACCTGCTAATGTAATCCCCTTTATAAACTCAAAAAAGTGAGAATGTAATCCCCTTTATATACTCAAATAAGTGAGACTTAAGGGCTATTTGCTTCATACCTATTACATAGACAAGTAATATTAGCCCACAGGTGGTAACAGTAATAGCAACCAGTAAATAACAGAGCTGGCATTTGCACCAAGTTGGACTGACCTCAGAATCTGTGCTGTGTTTACTAAGGGAGAGGGGAAGTTCTGAAAAACAAATGCATGGAGGACTAGGCAGATTTAATTAAACTCTATGAACAGTATGAGAGCAACCTTTAGAAAGTGGACACTCTAATGATGCTACCTAGGAAGAAGACACTAGAAGCCTGGAGAAGCCTTGGAGACCAAGAAGATTAGAAGAGATAGAAATGTTTCTAGCCAGAGGGTGAATGGCCAACCAATCCAGACAGAGCTAAGTCCTATGATTACAGAATGAAGTCACGTATGTTGCTTCAAAAACAATGATAGTCTATTAGGCATCATCCACTGAATGCAGGCAGAGTTCATGACATTAGAGGAAAAACAGAAAATGAAAAGCACACTGTACAGATGTTACCAGTGGAGGGTGTCCAGATTCTTGGCATTTTAAACAAAGAACTGGAAAAAATCTCACAAAGCAAGACAAGAAAAGCACAATTTATTGAAACAAAAATACACTCCACAGACCAGCAGTGGGCTTCAGCAAGTGGCTCATGAGCACTGGTTACAGAATTTTCTGCAGTTTAAATGCCCTCTAGAGATTTCCCTTTGGTTACTTGGTGTACATCCTATGTAAATTAAGTAGAGGCCCTCAATCAGTCTGATTGGTTGTGAAAAGCAACCAATCGGAGGCCGAAGTGAAATTACAAAGTTATACTCCTATGCAAATGAAGACTTGGCCCTGACCAGCCTGATTGGTTGCAAGAGGGGACCAATCAGAGGTACTTTCAATTTTTCATCTGCCACCCAGAAAAGGGGCGTGAGGGTTGTAAAGGGAGTAGCCTCTGGTCCTTTTGTCACATGGTCATGGAAAGCTGAGGTTTTCCTGTTATTTAGTTCTAGAAAGTCAGTGTGAATCAGCCTTAGGTTCCCTGCCTCCAGACCCTAGTCTCCTGCCTCACAGAGAGATCACACGAAGCAGGTAGACCCACAAGAATCATGATGGCCAAGGTTCTCAGTCTGACCTACTGGTTATGACTACAACTCTTTTGTCATTCCTGACCACATCTTCAATGTGGAGAGGAAACTTCTCTGAGCCAGCCAGTCAGCACCAGACAGACTATGCCAGTGACCCAGAAGCAAAACCTCTGTGTGTCTTGTAGATCCCAGTATGCCAAGGTTCGCTGCCAGTATGCTGGGATCTCAGAATGCTGAGGTTTGCTGCTTTGACCTTCACGATGACCCCCAGATCTCAGTGAAGGTGAGATGGAAGTGCAGTGCCCTTGAAAGCACAGCAGTCAGTGGTGGGCTGGTAAAATGGTTAGCAACCAGCTCTTGGAAGAAAAAGCTCTGATTTGTATTGTTTGCTGATTTCCGTTGTGTAAATATTCCCACCATTGCCAGTTTCAGGCTACTAATGTGACGTCACTAAATGTGATGCTGGGAAGAGATGCTCAGTAACGCACCACTACATAGTGCAGACACAACAGACATAAGTGATGTCAACAGTATAGGTATTAGGAAAATGTGATAAAATAATTACGAAGTATAACATGGGAGTTAGGGGCACCAACCCTCTTCAGAGTCAAAAATCTGTATATAAATTTCAACTCCCTAAAACCTTAACTACTAATAGTCCACTGTTGACGGGAAGCATCACAGATAACACAAACAGTCTATTAACACGTATTTTGTATAATACATGTATTATGTACTGTATTCTTACCATAAAGTAAACTTAAGAAGAGAAAATATTATTAAGAAAATCATAAGGGAGGCCGGGCGTGGTGGCTCATGCCTGTAATCCTAGCACTTTGGGAGGCCGAGGCGGGTGAATCACTTGAGGTCAGGAGTTCAAAATCAGCCTGGCCAACATGGTACCCCATCTCTACTAAAAGTACAAAAAATTTAGCTGGATGTGGTGGTGGGCACCTGTAATTCCAGCTACTTAGGAGTCTGAGGCAGGAGAATTGCTTGAACCTGGGAGGCAGAGGTTGCAGTGAGCTGAGATCGTGCCATCATGTCATTGCACTCCAGCCTGGGTGACAGAGTGAGACTCCGTCTCAAAAAGAAAAATAAAGAAAGAAAAAAAGAAAAAGAAAATCATAAGGGAAAAGAAACGCAGCCCTACACTGTATTTCTCAATACTGTAAGTTTATGTTGTCTGCTTATAAGATGAATCATATAACTGAAATGGTGAGCAAACACAGCTACAGATCTCATCTATGGTGCATATTAAGCAACTTAACTTTTTCTTATAATGAAATGACTTTTCTTTGCTACTTGGGGGCGCTTCCACCATCATTGGTGACACTTTCTATGGGTCTCATGGTGTTATTCAAGGTTTACAGCATTACATCAAACACATTGAAAAATACAAGAGAACAACAAAAGATCACTTCTTACTGCAATATGTAATTTACTGGAGAGATGAACTGCTCACAAGAAGATGATGAGTGGCATATGCATTTTATTTATTTATTTATTTATTTATTTATTTATTTATTTATTTATTTATTTATTTAGTTTGAGATGGAGTCTCACTCTGTTGCCCAAGCTGGAGTGCAGTGACACGATCTTGGCTCGCTGCAACCTCCGCCTCCCTGGTTCAAGCAATTCTCCTGCCTTAGCCTCCCAAGTAGCTGGGATTACAGGCACCCACTACCATGCCAAGCTAATTTGTGAATTTTTAGTAGAGACAGGGTTTCACCGTGTGGGCCATGGCTGGGCTTGAACTCATGACATCAAGTGATCCGCCCACCTCAGCCTCCCAAAGTGCTGGGATTACGGGCGTGAGCCACCACACCCAGCCAGCACATGCATTTTAAATGGATACTCGCAAAAATTGAAATCACTGCAATTGCAACAGGTGGTGACTACAAAATTATTAGAGCAGTACAGTGTATAATACAGTCAATTTTATGTAGTTATTATTTAATACTGCATCTTTATGTTTGGTGAAATTTCTGTCAACTGCAAATGGCAGCATAAACACTTTGTATTTGCATGCATACATTTTGATAAATTTTAACTTTTTATAATATATTTATAAAAATAAATTTTATAGAAGTGAGTGATAAAATAGAGTAGCATCTACATATATTTTATGAGTTCTTGACTTTTTTAAAACTTTTCAACATTTCTAGGCTATGCAGTTCATCTTTGGATTTTTTTCAAATTGTTGCAAATCTCCAAAAAATTGTCCAATATATTTATTGACAAAAATATGTGTATAACTGGACCTGCAAAGTTCAAACGCATGTTTTTCAAGGGTCAACTGTTGTTTTTATATGATTTATTTAATTGTAAGTTTATCTAACTTAATTTTCAATATTGGCTAAGTAAACAACTGGCTTTCAAAATCCCTAAAAATTTAACAGTTGGTTCTTGTGAGCTAGAACAAGCCAGCTCCAGCATTCCTTTGAGCCAGTGTTTTACTTTATGAAGAATTATTGACTGAAAGGTGAACTAGCAAAGGAATGGGATTTTTACAAAGGGTCAAGTCATCCAAGGAGGTAACACAAAAAAGTAAAGAAGTTTTAAAGTAATCTTAGAGGGCTTTTTCACTTCCACCATATCAGTGTAAGTTTGCAAATTTTTACCATAACTTGCCATCTATTGGTTTCTTCAATGTTAATAATTTGTTGAATTGCAACTTCTCTTGTATAGTCACCCCTCTATAGAATATATTAAAGGCCTAACTCAGTCTTCTACAAGTTTCCCTGTAATAAAATATAATAGGTATCATTTTTATAGTTGTATCTTCTCAAAAATAAATTTAGTGGGAGACAGAGGGTGGACAGGGAAAGATTGAATATGAAGAAGATAAATTGGTGATTTAGCACCACTTCACTCTCCACAAACTCATATTACATTTAATACTGCTCCCCAAGATCAAAGAAGCAAATGGACAGGTGAAAATCAGCAGGATGCACTTGAGCATTAAAGATCAAAGATACAGATAATCCCTGCTCTTGAAGATTTTGTTCATCAGGGTGTCCCCAGAGCCCACCATGGTATTTGATATGTGCACAATAGATATCAGGCCCTTATTTATTGACTATTGGTTCCCCCAACCTTCAGAAGCAAGCTAAGCATCCTCGAATGCAGTAAGACTTATCTAAAGAAGGGATTATTAAACAAAATGAATTAACCTTTTCAGAAAATTCAGCTCACCTGCCCAGAGTTCTAAGGAAGAGCCTGTTAGGAATGTTTGTCCTGTTGGAAGATTTACAAGGAGATTTAAGTTGTACACCTCACTTCTAAACAGCCTTGAATTATTAGAGAAGATCAATTTGCTGTCATCTATTTTGTAACAAGTAAGTGAACAGTGACAGCAAGGTCAGTTTCCCTTAGAATAATAATGGTGTCACCTATGACGGGTTTAGTTTCTCTGAGGAAACTTTCATGTTGGTTTATAGGATTGTTGGCCACCAACTGAGGCTGCCCAGTGCCTGACCCCAAAGTTTTGAGGGAAACTGTATTTTCCCAACAAAAGTTACCTCTTTGGGGTCTAACATTTTTCCCTCAGTAAGATCTCCTTCCCTAAGCTCCTGGCTATACATTTCATCTGATGTAAATATTTGTATTGAATCTTCTGTGAAATTTTTAGACTGCCAACAACACTAAAAACTCAAAAACGACTCCTTGCCCACATACTTTTCGTATTCCACATAAATCCTCACTTAAGAGATACAGAGTATGCAACATATGGTGAGTCCTGTTCTCACATAACCAGAAGCAACATGAATAGGATCATTAAACTACATTCCTTCCAGACACTAATGAAAGTAACATTTGGTAATAGGAAATTCAAAAGAATGGTCTATCACAAGAAAACTAAAAATATTGCCTGTTACAATGGCATAGATTTAATTGGTGAGATTTCCTGAAATTTTGCAAATGAGATCTACTGGCACAAAAGGAAAAGGAAATAAATATTTGTCTACATTTGTAAAGCTAAGAGAGTAGAACTTCAAGCCCTATTTACCTTTTAAAATTAAGCATAGCTGGAAATAATAATAAACCCAGGAGCGATCAGGAAGCCATCTTTCCACAGTAAGGTGCTGTATGAACCAGAAACATGCCATGTAATTTGAGCCATCTGGGAAGGACATGGGTTGTACTCTAAGGATAACAGAGACATAACATTTTCAAATGTATATATGAGGATGATCAAAGCCTTGAAATGCTCAAGGAAACTCATTTCTGTTATAATATGTAAATAACTTCTCCAAGAAAACACACATAAAATGCCTCCACTAAAAATAAAACCAGTTTACATAAATGTATAGTCAGTTCTGAAGCTTGTTTTCACATAACCGTAATTTTAATCTAGATGTAGTCTTTTTTTAATTTAGCATTATTTTATAAACTCCTTACTATGTAATAAAAAAGTCCACACAGTCATCATCATAACAACTGTCTTGGGTTGGGTCCCTCCAAAAAGCAGGTGCTGAGACATGGATATGAGTACAAAAAGCTCTTTTAGGAGGCAATTCCAAGAAACACTTGCAGAAAATTGGAAAAATGAGGAAACCAGTGAAGGATGCATTATTGAGCAAGTTACCACTGTGAGTCACCAGGGCTCAATCCCCACGAGGGATCCCTGGGAGACAGTGTGGAACATACCTTAGAGTTAACTCAACCAAGGGGTGAAGCAGCTGGGGTATTTATTCACTAACTCTCATCGGCAAATGGCTGAGAGATGCTTCCAGGGGGTGTTAATCCTCAGCACTTTAAGGCTTCCCTGCTAAGGGGCTCAGAGGGCTTCAGCGCTCAGAGAAATCTCACTGGCAAAGATTTGCAGGTGCTTACAGTTGGAAGTGACTGGATAGCAAGCATATGAATGGGAAGTCCTGAGGTTGTGTGGTCATGGCACAAGAGAATCAGGTGAAATAACTGTATAATATTTTATCATATTACTATACTACTGTTTTTCTATTTGCTTTGAGAACAGACTTTAATTGTCCAAGTTTTAGAAAGAAGTCGGTTAGTATAACACTCATGTGAAACTTAGAATAGGTACCTCAGAGATGGGTTAAATTATTTTGTAATCAACATTGTAGAAAGATGAATGCATTGTTTTTGTTCAAAAGGTGTTCATTCACTCTACACCCATTAAAAGATAGCTATAATGAAAGGAAAGAAAGTGACAAGTATTGGGGAAGATGTAGACAAATCAGAACGCTTTCCCATTGTTGAGTGGGAATATAAATTGTGCAGCCACTGTGGAAAACAGTATGGTAGTTCAGCAAAAAATTTTAAATTGAATTAGCATATGATTCAGCAATTCCACTCCTGAGTATATACTCAAGAGAATTAAAAGCAGGGACTTAAACAGATAAATATTTGTATTCCCCTGCTAAGAGTAGCTTTATGCACAGTAAACAAAAGATGGAAGCAACCCAAATGTCCATCAACACGTGAATGGATAAAGTGTGGTATGTACATACAATGGAATATTATTCAGCCATAAAAAGGAAATATGACATATTCTATTACATAGGTGAGCCTTAAGGATATTATGCTAAGTGAAATAAGCCACTCTCAAAAGAACAAATACTGTCTGTATGATTCTACTTATATGAGATACCTAGAGTAGTCAAACTTATAGAGACAGAAAGAAGAAGGGTAGTTGCCAGGGGCAGAGAGAGTGGGGAATGGAGATTTATTGTTTAATGGGTATAGAGTTTCAATTTTGGAAGATGAATAAAGCTCTGGAGATGGATGGTAGCAATGGTTACCCAACAATGTAAATGGACTTAATGCCATTAACCGTGCACTTAAAAATGGTTAAAATGGTAAATTCCATGTTGTATATGTCTTACTTTAATATAAAGAATCCTGCAAAAAATTTAAAAATAAAAATAAGCAAGTGAACTATTACAGGCCACAACATGAAGTTTTTTAAGCAAAAAAGAAGATATACATTAATTTCCTCAATATCTGCCATGCTATACATACTTCGCTTTTTGAAATAGCATCTAGAGCCTGTGAAAATAGCAATAGCCATTCTGGGGCTCTCTGATGTTCTTGCCATCCTTACTCTAAATTCATTCATACCCAAAGTCTTCCTCATGCTAGAATAAAGCCAGCGTTTGATCCAAAAATACAACAGTTTGACCTGAGCTCTTCCTCCAAGCTACAGTTCACTTGCAGTTGTATGTTTCCAGTGTTGGTGAAGAGGAGCCAGGAGCCTTCAATGTCCAGAAAGAGTTCGCAACACGGGTTGGGCAGTGGTGTCTATGTTGAGAGCTGGTTCACCTGCCCTCTTCAGAATGGTTGTCAAAATCTGTTCAGGAAGCCCTCAAGGAAGGCAGTTTTCAGGCTGGTCTATTGGTCCCCTCCCCCAGAGTATGTGAGATCAGCATCTTTCTCAGAACAAGAACTCAGTAAATATCTCACAAATGAGTGAATAAATAATTAAACCAATGAATGAAAAAATGAAATTCTACAAGAAAAGTCCAGCAAGCCTGGAAAAAGCTGTGCCACCATTAGTTACTCAGGTACCCCTGCAGAAGCCAGTCGTGCCCTGCTCCCCCATCACTGAAGGAAATAGATGCTGCACTGGGAGGACATGTCATCTTCATCAAACCCCTGCCTGGTGGAAACAGCAGGCAGGCAATAAGACCCACAGAGCCCTCTCTCTGCACACTCCCATCCCTGTGCCTCACAGTCCCTTCCAACATGGGAGCCTGAGGATAGACCACAAACTTCCCAGCTGTTCCCTGGAGCCCTATCGTCCAAGAAGGAGAAGGAGCTGTGAGGAGTAGGCTGGGGTGGCAAGGCTTGGGACCCCCACACGTATACACACACACTCAGTCAGAACAGCTCTGACTTTCGTCTATTTTATATTTTAGTTTTCCACAGAAGATTCAAGGAGGGGGGCAAATTTCCCCTCTAAAAAAAAAGATATTTGAAAAACACTAGTCTAGCCACATGTTACATGACTGTAATCTCCCAGAGGGCAAGAGACTGGAATTATACCACCATCCCCTAATACCTGGTACAATGCCATGAGCTTGATCAGGAAGTGTCTTGGGGCGTCAGGCAAGAAGTGCCAATTACCTGGGTCTTAGTCCCAGCTCCAACATAAACCAGCCAGGCAAGGTACATCATAAAAATTGTTCCATCTTTACTCTTTAAAATAGTGCCACTCTGAAGATTTTTCTACACTAACATTCCCTCATGAACTACCTCATTCATGATTTTATCAGCTTAGCTGAAATGTTGTATTTCAGCTGAAGACATCTGAATCAAGCCTTCACTTTCACATTGCATCAGCATCCTGCACACATGCACATGCACACACTCTTACTCACTCCATTCCCCAACACCCCACCCCACATCCCACCACAGCCCACATCCCATCCTGCTGCCCAGGGCACCCTGGGACCCCAATGCATCCCTCTCTAGATGCCAATTAAGAAAATAAATAGTTCTTATTTTCCACTTACCCTTAAACACCTTCCTTGAGAAGTACTTACATCTTTTTTAATAAAGCGATCTGGTGGACAAAGCAAAAACTATAACCCAAATTGACAAGTGCCCCCAGAAGTCCCAATAATTAGTTCTATTCTATTCTCCCACAATGTAAGATATGGTTTTTATCCTCTAAATATTTACTATTTATTGTAGTGAGATGTGGTGTATCTAACTCAAACAGCTAGGGAGCTACTACTCTGCCCAACAGCTGTGCTTTCAAGTGGTTCAGTACATAACCACAAACACTGTGACTGTATTGCTCTCTGTAAACCCTATAAAAAGTCAAATATGCCTATATGTTTCTCAAGTTCACTTGGACCAAAAAAAAAACAATCACCCATTCTATAGACTATCAATAAAATAACCCCAAAAAGTCCAAATAATACAGAATAAACATTTAAAATACTCTATGCTGGATTTCTTTTTGCATTGTAATTCACTGTAATTTGTCAAATCCTGTGGGAACATTGATATGGCATATTTGCTGAACTGGTCAAGTTTAATCATCTCTCTAAATATGAATGCCAAGAATATATTAATATATTACAAGGTCACTCTCCTGTCAAAGGTACAATTAATATAGACAGCACAGATAAGCCACCAAGGACTCAGTTTTTTAACATCCAAAAGTACGGAGAATAATGTAGAAACCTTTCCATACCTATCAGCCCCATCACCAGTTAACTATCAAATTTTGCCAATTCAACTACTTTTGAAAAGTCAATTTATAAATGTCTTATACTATAATCTTTTGTATGTGTGTTCACAAAAAATCCAACAAACATGTGGCTGTTTGGGGGCAGAGAAATTAGAAGAGAGCACTATCCCCTCTGACAGGGCAGGGACTGCCTCATATGTTGCCTTGGGCTAAAGCCCACTCACTGCCTCTCACCTGGGTCTCTAGGTGCGAGAGAAGCTAGAAGGAAGGACGACAAAGTCTTAACCCCCTGTAATTCCTGGTAAATGAGACAGGCCCCCTGTAATCCCTGGGAAATGAGACAGGCAGCATAGCCCATCCAGATTCTGACTCACTTGGAGACCTTCTCTCTTCTGACTCCATCCATCCCCCATATCAATCATAACAAAGAGGAAATCAGCTTTGTCCTCGGGGATGCATCTGGCAATGATTAGGATTTGGGGGTGAGTCCAGGTTTAGTTAGGGTATAGGAGGTGCACTGACATTTGCTGAGTGCCAACTATGTCCCACGCAACACTTTACATTAGTACTTCTCTACCCTGACAACCAGTTCATCATCACCTGAAAAATAGGAAGGAAACCTGGGAAGGCCTGGGACCACTCCAAACCAAGTATTTCACAGTAAGAACAATTACTTTACTGTAATCCTCTCAACAGCCTCATAAACTAGGTACTGCTGTGCTCAGATATGATCTAGACATTAAAGGGCAGGGCCAGAATTTAGACCCATGGCTATCTTCTTTCCAAAGTCCTACTCTTTTCCCTGACCACAGAACTAGAGACTAGCTACTCTGGTCTCCACTTAGACCATAAAATCAATTCAGAAAGTAATTCCCAGTTCCAGCCCATAGTAGATACTTACAGGTATTTTAAATGGAATAAATGAATACATCACATTCTAAAACTTGAATTAGAAAGGTAAGTTTGTCCAAGTAGATCAGATTAATGAAACAAAGAATCAGACTGCAAATGTAGGCCCAGGCTGAAAAAGAAAAGTGAAAAGCCTTTCATTCCCTCACTAGGGATAAAATGTTCACTCTATTCATCATCTCTTCAAATATTCTTCAGTCTCCTTGCCTGTTTTCTGACTGGGCTTCCAATTACGTAACTATTAGTTTGATATTGTCCCACAGCTCTTGGATAGTATGCTCTGAGTTTATTTTTGTTTTGTCTTAGTTTTCACTATTTTTTCCTTTGTGCTTCAGTTGGGGCAATTTCTACTGACTTGTCTTCAAGAACCTTATTTCCTCAGCACAGTCACATCTACTACTGAGAATAATAAAGTTATTAGTCTTTCATTGTATTCTTCATCTCCAGTATTTCCTTTTGTTCCCTTTTTATGGTCTCGATCTCTCTGCCAATACCCTTATATGTTCATCCATGCTATCCCCCTTTTCCACTGGATACTTTAATATATTAATCATTACTAGTTAAATTTTCTTTCTGATAATTCTAACATCAGACTCATATCTGAGTCTGACTCTGTTGGTGCAGGACAGGGGCAACCCTACCCCCTGCATCTGGTAAAGGACATGTAGGAACAGGATTTCCCCGAAGTGGGGTGGGTGGGAGAAAGGTAACTGCAACTTGCTTGATTTTCTGACCTGTGGACTTAGAATGAACTTTGTCATAAGAACAGACTTTTACGGGGTTCCCACCAAATCTTTCCGGTTGCAATTTGGTCCGTTAGATGTGGTCTAGGGCTGGAGGTTTCTATGTGGTAGGTTTTCTACATAATGAAGCTGCTAGACCATTCTGCCCACCCCTGCTCCCCAGCCCAATGGAAGGTCTGCATCTCATGTCACCCCACAAGGCCACTCACTGCCTCTCACTGTTCTGCGCCTCTCATGATCATTTGCACAGTCCCCTCATTTCACTTCTTTTTTATTAACCACTTTATTGAGATATAATTTCCATACCATAGAATTTACCATTTAAAATGTACAGTTCAATGATTTGGGGTATATTACATTATTAATTTGAAAAATTGTTGTAAATGTAGACAGCGAACTTTGCCATTTTAACCATTTTTAATTGTATAATTCAGTGGCATTAATTATATTCACAATGTTGTGCAATCATCACTACTATGTATTTCTAAAACTTTTTCATCAACTTAAACAGAAACTCTATAATTATTAAGCAACAACTCCTCACTCCCCTCTCTCTCTAGCCCCTGGTAACTTCTAATCTACTTTCTGTCTCCATGGATTTGCCTCTTCTAGGTATATTATGTAACTAGAATCATACGATATTTGTCATTTGATCTGGCTTATTTCACTTAGCACAATGTCTTCAAGGTTTATCACATGTGGTGTAAGGTTTATCACATTGTAGTATGGATCCACCCTTTGGTTATTGAGAATAATGCTATACGGGAGTCTGTTCTAGTCCTGGCTTTCAATATCTTTGGGTATGTTCCTAGGAGTGAAATTGCTGGGTCATATGGTAATTCTATGCTTAGTTTTTTGAGGAATACTCTCATTTCTTGATAATTTAAACCCTAGCTTATTGTTACCTTTCCTATCACTATTTTTGTCTTAATAATTGGTGATTTCAATATCTTTGTAGCATCCTGGCCTCTCAATTCCTTAAACTCTTCTCCTTCACCTCAATAGTTTGTCCTTCACACTACTTCACTCATCTCCTACTCCCCTCCACCCATCGTGGTCATTCCCTAGACCTGTCATCAGCATTAGGGGCATCTCCTTCATAATCTCCATTTCAGTCATCTCTCCAGACCCTGTAGTACAAATCCTTCAACTCTGCAGGAACTCCAATTCTTTGACCCTACCACCTTTTCACACTTCCTTGGTCTTTTCATGTCTTAACTTCCCCCTACTCACCAAGCTTGAATTCCATAATCGTTTATTTTATTGTTTATTTATTTATTTATTTATTTAGAGATGTCAGCCAGGCTGGAGTGCAGTGGTGCAATCTTGGTGCACCGCAACCTCCACCTTCTGGGTTCAAGCAATTCTCCTGCCTCAGTCTCCCAAGTAGCTGGGATTACAGGCGCCTGCCACCACACCCAGCTAATTTTTGTACATAATCACTTATTTTCAATCACTGCTGTGCCTACACTTTCAACTCCAGTGTCGCTTTATCACTTGGTTGTGTTTGCTTAGCAAAACCACCACCCTAGTTAAAATAAAGTCTTCACCTGTAACTCATCATAGGCATCACACAACTCCTTGGCCTTAATTAATGACCATAAACCTGAAATGGGTCTTGAATGCCTCCTGGCAATCAGTATTATATTTCCTTAGTTCTTTCGTTTTCCCTGTTCTCCTAAATGACTATTCCATACTTTCTTCTCTTTCCACAAACCTGCAATACGCACTCCACATTCTCACTTCGAGCTGATGACCTGGCTCCCTATGCACTGAGGAAATTGAAGTAATCAGAATGGGACTTTTGCAGACTCCCTCCACCACATCCACCCACCTACCACATCTGCACTTGCACACTCCACTTCCCATCTACAACTGTAGACAGACTCTCTGCACTCCCATCCAGGACCCACTCCTCCACTTTGCACAAGACCCATCCCCCTCACTTACTTAAGAACATTATACCACCAATTCTTCCTTTTTGTAAACCTACCTCAGTCAAATTTCCCATTCTACAGAATCAGTCCCTCTAGCATTAAATATGCTGTTATTCCTCTTACCTTAAAAATAGCCTCCCCTTGTACTCCAGCCTGGCCAACAGAGCGAGACTCCATCTCAAAAAAAAAAAAAAAAGCCTCCTTTGGCCTCACTTTTCTTTCCAATTACTTCCTGCACCATGAGGCAAGACAAGTAGAGAAGCCCATTGCCAGCCCTACACTCCAATCCAGCCCACTCTTTCCTGGCCCTGCCCCCAAATTCCTCTTGTGTCTTTGTGGAAACTCATTATCACTGAACAAACTAATTTTAACCCCTCTTATCTGTTACTTCCCTTCCATCTCTACAGCCTCTGTTAATTCAGACCTGTTCTATAATTTCCTAACTAATCACCCTGCTCTAGCCTCACTTCCTCCTCCATCACTGGAAGCTTTCAGCCTCCCCCTGCTAATATGAGTTTCTGTCATTCCCTCCCATTAAACACTTCATCCCTAGTAAGCATTCACTATAGGTTAGAATTGGGTATTGCTGTGAAAACACTGCTCCAAGATAATTTCCAAATTCCCCCTTCCAATAGATTGCTGCTCCTTAAACCTGCTAGATACAGACATTCCAGAGCTGCCACTGCCTCCACATTGGTGCTGGAGTGGTCTCTCTAATGAAGACAGAATCCTGTGCCTGCTTCAAACTCTTCTCTGGATCCCCATTGTCCTGTGAGAGTCTATCTACCTTATTTACCACAGTGCTGAAAGTTCTCCATAATGTTCCTCTCTCTCTAACCTCATCTGTTACTTCTTCCACACATAGGCTCCTCAAACACTGAGCTAGGTATAGTTCCCATGTCCTATATATAATCCAGGTCCTTAGGCCCAGATTTATCTCTTCATCCAGCACCATACCAGCACATAGGAAGCACCTGAGCAAACACATGCTGAGTGAATAACCTTATTGAAATCATATTCTATACAAACTCCATATGTTAGGAAAATTATTCCACATCAGCTTCAAGTGCCCAAGATTCATTTTGATAAGGCAACATTTACTTTTCATGCCTTTTGCAGTTTCTGCAACACAATAGACCATCATTAAAGACTGAGTGAGTGGGTGGGTGGATGGATGGATGGATGGATGGATGGATGGATGGATGGATAGAGAACTGTGAGGGAAGATAAGTAACATTAAGAGAACTTCCCCTCTCAATGGTGAGTTCTTGAGTACAGAGAACTTGTCTTAATTCTTTGCATTTTCAATGCTCAAAACACAGTCTAACACAAAAAGTTATTAACAAATATGAGAAGAATACATGAATGTGCAATTGTATGAATTATATACATATTATTTTAATTGTAAACCTTGATTTAACAGATATAGCATTCGATTAAC
Source organism: Colobus angolensis palliatus (assembly GCF_000951035.1). NCBI lineage: Eukaryota > Metazoa > Chordata > Mammalia > Primates > Cercopithecidae > Colobus > Colobus angolensis. The sequence goes on from NW_012114933.1 coordinate 5,104,627, forward strand.
TATCTTATGTGAACTCATGTTTCAGATATAAAAAGTCCAAATATAGAAGTTTCTACTAACTAGAAAGAAGTTTCAATCATTAAAAGAAATCTTCACATCTGAAACAACATGTAAAAATTATAACTGCTACACCTATCTTTAGGGGTACCAATATTCTTTAAAAAATGGCAAAATAAAGTGTATTATAGATCATATGTAGGAAAAAATTTCATAATTAATATTTCTTAAAAACAAAGTTGTATTATTTTATTAATAATTTTTGTCCTTTAACATTCATTGTAAAATGTTAAAGCTATAGAACTATATTTAAATAAAAGGAAGAAAATAAACAATCACCAGGAATAGCTCCTGTTAACATTTAGTGTTAAAATATGTTCTAGCATGGACACAGGGAAGGGAAAAAAACACACTGGGGCCTGTCAGTGGGGGCAAGGGGAGGGAGAGCATCAGGATAAATAGCTAATGCATGCTGGGCTTAGTACCTAGGTGATGGGTTGATAGGTGCAGTAAACCACCATAGCACGTGTTTACCTACGTAACAAACCTGCACATCCTCCACATTGCACATGTATCCCAGAACTTAAAATAAAATAGATTTTTTAAAAAAGAAAGTAAATATGTTCTAAATGTATATGTGCATGTACGTAATATAAACAAAATGAGAATATTGTATAACCTGCTTTTTTTAGCAATTGTTTCTGAAAAGCAAAGTCTGAAGAACAAGCTGAGATGCTACTATTTTTTTAAGCACTATGATACCAGAGAAGCAGGGCAAAGGAGGAGAGAGGCAGAGAAGAAGTCTCTAGAGGGTGCACTGCCATGATGGCCACCTGGTATGAGGTGCAGCGGATGCCTGAACTCATGGAACCACCCTCTTAACTGTACTGCCATGTCTCAGTCTAGTCCACCCAGGCAGGTGAAGGAGAATGTTTACACTAGCTTCTGTCTCTCATTGGTCAGCTTTTACCCTGTCCCATCTCCACTTCTGAATTATGTGTGGGCACTTTGGCATCTGACACTCCAGTGGCCATGAGGAAGAGAAGAGGTGGAATATGAGAGATACGTTGTGAGGGCATAAGCTAAGGCGACATTGGGTGATGTCTATGTGAAGTTGGTTGTAGCCCATGCAGCTCAAGGATTAAGTGGCCTAAGAACAAATGAGGCAGAGATCATCTGAGGTATACTTAAAGATGTGGGACACAGATTCATTAGTGCTCTCCCATTGCAACTGGCCTCTATAGTAAAATATGACATCTCCATTTTCATGAGAATAGCCCTGTCCTCACATATTCCCCACAGAGGTTAGGTTGGGGATGGAGTCAGCATCACCTCCAAGTTGGTGGCCAGGCACAATTTCTAAAAAACCTTAAGGCAAGAGAGTGAATGAAAAAAAGCTACAGTGTCTTCTGCCACAGTTATTCCCACGTTGAAATATGTCATCTCACTTCTATGCCACTCATTCCAGAATTTTCTCAACTTTGGCCAGGAATTTGACTGCTCTTGGTTTCTCTCCTGGTATAGTCACGCATACTTTCATCCCCAAGAAGCCAAAGTCTCTCACTGCCTTGCCTTTATCAGGTCATGATTGCTGCAACTGCTCATTTACCATTGTCCTTGGGCACAGAAAGTCCAGGCGATACCCAGTGAATCCTCTGGGTTCCATATATACCTCTCCCTGTTCACATTGTATAACAACACCCCAGCTATCCTCTGCTTTCCTTTCGGTAAATAGGGTCAGTTATAATCACCCCATCCCAGTATAATAAGTCTGTTCTTTGCTTTCTGGTCCACTGACCTGAGGAATCTAAATTGGCCATATTATTCCCATCTTCCAGTTGGATGGAGCTCTTACTGTCTTACTTTCTCCTGGGAAGAAGCAGTTCCCCACCCTCCCTGATCCTGAACCAAGGCCTCTGTACCCATCAGAACCTAACATTACAGAGATGAAAAGGACATATTGTACAAAAGAGTCACAGGGAATCTTTGTAAGAGGGACCATTCCTGCTCCTTCACCCCTGTAGATTCTCATATTCTGGTTTCGGGAGACACAGTCCCATAATATTGGCCATTGCTTCAACATCTCAAACTACCAGAAGTTTTTTTCTCAACTGCCACCTTTCCTAAGCCTCTGTTAGGCTACTCTGCCCTTCCATTAGGTTGGCTATTTTCGGATAATGGACCCAATGGTCATTGCCCCTGGTTTCACTTCCCCTGGGATAAAATATATCCCTTGGTCTGAAGCTATGTTGTGTAAACATCATATCAATGGATCAATCAATGTGTTCCTAGATGCACTACTAGCAAGGAAGGTAAACCCACATCTGGAGTAGAAATCAATTATAAGAAATGAGGCCTAGTGTGGTGGCTCATGCCTGTAATCCTAGCCCTTTGGGAGGCCGAGGCAGGAGGATCACTTGCAGCCAGGAGTTAGAGACCAGACAGGGCAACATAGCAAGACTCCATCTCTACATAAAATAACTTTTTAAAAAATTAGCTGGGCACAGTGACACGTGCCTATAGTACCAGCTACTCGGGAGGCTGAGGTGGGAGGATGGCTGGAGCCCAGGAGTTGGAGGCTGCAGTGAGCTATCGTCACACCACTGGAGCTCAGCCTGAGCTACAGAGCAAGACCCCGTCTCTAAAATATATATAGATATAAAAATTTTAATTTTAGAAAAAATTAACTGTTGCCCCTGTCAGGGTGTAATTGAAATGGTGCCATACTAAGAGCTGAGCATGAGTCTTTGCTGCTGGCAAGGGGGCACTCAGCAGTGATGGCAGCTGGATTGCTTTGGTGGCAAGGAGCCCCTACCACCAGGCACCTTGGTCTGAGGCCAGGTTGTGTAAATACCATTTCAATAGATCAATCGCTCTCTCAAGGCCTCCAGCCCTACTACATGGCCACTTTGGTCATGGGCTCATTGTGTCAGCACCAGAATGGCAAAGAAAGTCTGAATAATACCCACTTTATGAGTTTCTCTGTCCATACATTGGACAGTGGAGTTTTAAGTTGTGTAAATAGAGGAGAGAGTGAGAAAGAGTGAAAGGGAGGTATGAGCAATGGTTTGGGTGTCCTGGTGGGATCAAAGGATCAGTAGTTGAGGCTACTAAAGAGAGTGAACTGGAAATAGGGACAGTAATATAGAAGGATCCATGAAAGTGAGATGAGGGAGGGGGTGCAAATGCTGGAGCTATCAAGGTCTGGGGTATGACCACAGGAATGAGTGGCTGAGGGAGGTTGGAGCACCTTGGTCCCCAAGGCTAGCACCCTCACGACACAATTGTACATGTGTTCTCTCAGTTTGGGCTGGTACAAACCCGCCAGTTTCTGTGATTCCTTTGGCATATCAGCTACTTTCTCCCAGAGCAAAAACCGTAATTCTCCACTCAGGGTATGCTGAAATTTGACTACAGTTGTCAGTCTGAGTCAATAGCGGTGGCAAGGGCAGAGCCTTTCAAAAAGAAAACTCCTCCTGCAGATGCATTCACTGCATTGTTTCCAAGCCAAGGAATGCGTACAATCTCTGGGAGCTGGAAAGGGCAAGGAAATGGATTCTCCCCAGAGCTCCTAGGAAGAAACACAGCCTTGCCAAGACCTTCATTTTAGCCCAGTGACACCCATGTCAGAGTCCTGACCTACTGAACTTTAAAATAATAAATTTGTGTTGTTTTAAGCCACTAAGTTTGTGGTGATTAACAACCGCAGCCATAGGAAACTAATACTCTTAACCAATTTCTTGTTTGGGGGCATTTTGATTATTTTCAACTTTTTTCTCAGTGAAACTTCTTATAGCTTAATTCTTTCGCATGTCCACAATTTTTCTTAGTTCATAGATATAACTTGTTGGGTCAAAGACTCTCTAAAATTTAATAGCCCTTTATATGTATTTCCTTCCAGAAACACAATAGCAGTCTGAAATACCATCAGCACATAGAATTTCCAACAACAGAAAGTATCCATTTTTGTTTTGTTTTGTTTTTTTCTTAACAATTTGACAGGCAAAAATAGTACCTAAGTGTTTTAAATTGCATTTTCATTACTGATAAGCTTGTGCTACATGTTTAAGCATTCTTCTGTAGAACAGGCACATAGCAGCCATTTTAATTTCTTCTTTTATAAATTATTTCAAATCCTCCACTCATCTTCTTTTCAGGTGTTCATCTTTTCTTACTGCTTTGTAAAATTATCCATTTACATCACACATATTGAAAATGGCTGCAATTTGATTTTAATGTTTGATGTCTTAAGATACAGAAGTTTTGACTTTTTATAATCAAATCTATCGATCTTTTCCTTTATAATTTCTGCTTTTAATATCACATTTAGAAGTACCTTTCTCATTTTTACATTTGTATAAATATTCATCTGTATCTTCATGTAGTGCTTTTATGGTTGAATGTTGTGAGTTAAGAATCTAATTTCAGTTTTTCCTCAATAATTACCACTCTCAATAAAGAATGCATCAAATGTCTATCTTTTCTCCACTATAATAGATTTGAAGATGATATTTCAAAACAAACTGATACAGACTTGAATTCTCAGCTTTTAAATAAACTCCTACTTGAAAGTAAAAAAGCTGTCAAGGAAGAGAAATTTTTTTAATGTTTTAGATTATCAGTCTCACAACCTCACATTTACATTTATGTAGCAGACCTCTAACCCCTAAGGAAATGATCTCACTTGTGAAACAAGTAACCACACCATAGACAAAATAGAGTTATATTTTCCAGTAATAAACACCCAAATCTTCAGCAGCACAGAAGAGAAAGAAAAATCCCACATCCTTTGTGTTTAATTATACATTACTAGTGTCATACCTGACACTGAAAGGTCTCCACATGTGGATCACAGAAGCCAGGAAAATCCTTTTTCCCTTCTCTTTCCCTACTACCATGCTTCTTCTAATTGCTGGAGATAAGATATGTTTTCATAAGCTCTTCAGTATTGCTCATGAGAAAGTAGAATTTTATATTGGCTTAAATAATGTTTCACATCATGTAAAAAGGAAAAAGTAATCATAACTTAATTTCCAATCATTTTTAATGTTGCCATTTGTCTTTCTAAAAGGAACATTGGCTTTTTAAGAAGAAAATATGCCCTATGTGTCTACAGTAAAAACATGAAAGCATCAACTGTATCTAGTGGCTTTCATATATTCATGTCAGATCTACAGAACAAAACCTTTAACTGAAAAACTGACAAAGCCATTAAATCAGGGATGTATAAATTACTCACTAACTAGAGCTTCCAGTTATACAAATCCAACTGAATGGTCATAGTCCTCTATAAATCTTTCAACTTTTGGTTTCATGGCTGGGTGTGATGGCTCACACCTGTAATCCCAGTACTTTGGGAGGCCAAGGATGGTGGATCACTTGAGGCCAGGAGTTCAAGGCCAGCATGACCAACACGGTGAAACCCCATCTCTACTAAAAATACAAAAGTTAGCCAGGCATGGTAGCACACACCTGTAATCCCAACTACTCGGGAGGCTGAGGCAGGACAATCGCTTGAACCCAGGAGGCAGAGGTTGCGAGTGTGCCGAGATCACACCACTGCACTCCAGCCTGGGTGACAGAGATTCTGTCTATAAAAAAAAAAAAACTTTTGGTTTCAGAATTTGTTTTTGACTATTTCCAGTAGTAAATATGATAAAGAAAATAATATCAATGTAAAGTAATCTAATTAACTATATTAACTGTATACCTATATATATTTGTCAACACTTCATAAAACTTTAAAATAGAAGTATTCTCAGTACTTCGTATATATTAATTCATTTAATCTTCTTAAGTATCGTTGTTATCAGCCCCATTTCACATGTGAGGAAACCAAGACACAGAGAGGTTAAGTAAATGCAATAAGGTTTATCATCCAGTAAGTAGCAGGATTGGGATTTGAGCCCAGAGCTCATCTTCTTAACCACACACTATGATATAATTCAATGATACCTTCAGAGCCAGGGTTCTTCACATGAGATCCACGAGCTAATTCACAGCCATGGGTGGGCATCAGGAAGTCTGTGAATCTCCCAAAACTGTATGTAAATATTTACATGCACATGTATATCTATACTTCATCAGATTCTCAAATGGCTCTGTAATTTAAAAAAAAAAATAAAGGTAAAGAGTTACTACTTTAGGAGTCAGTGCTTCATAATGGAAACAGTAGGGGTTTCGCCTGCTATGAAACTGGTTAGAACACCACTTTGCCATCTATTAGCTGTGTGAACTTGGACAAGTTAATTGCCTGCCGTAAACTTCATCTTCCTTATCTCTACATGGAAATAATAACACCTACCTTGCATTGTAATAATTATTAGAGCCAGTGTCTGACACCAACAGGTGCCTGGTAAGTCATAGATGCTTTTATTAGTGTTGTTCCTGTAGTTGTTGATTTTTTTCCTTTGATTTTAATATAGCTTACTAAACTATCATTCCACATAGTACTCTTGCCCTGAAATATTGTGAGGTTTTTTTTTTTTTTTTTTTGAGACGGAGTCTCACTCTGTCGCCCAGGGTGGAGTGCAGTGGTGCACTCTCGGCTCACTGCAACCTCCTCCTCACAGGTTTGAGCAATTCTCCCGCTTCAGCCTCCCGAGTAGCTGGGATGACAGGTACACACAACCATGCTCGTCTCTACTAAAAATACAAATATTATAAGATTTTTAAGGCCCATTACATAGTGTCCAATTGAGACTGAGACAATCCAGTCTAAAGTAGGAAGTGAATGGCAAGGAGTTAGGAGGAGTCCCTTCCCACTATGCCCTGTGATGGTGGGTCTCTAATCTTTTTCTTTCTTCAGCTTTAAGAAATTTCCTGACATTCCCTAATTCCCAAAGGATAAGAAGGAGATATATATTCTGTTAAAGGTGCTTTGAACTCATAGGGAAGAGAAGTACTGTTTAAATTCAAGATACTATTATCCAGAGAGATTATGGAAAATTGTAGAAGCTAGAATAAACTTAACCTGAACAATTAAAGAATGACAGCAAGTCAAGTTGGAGCTTAAAAAAATCACTTTGCTAACAGTTAAACATTATGAACTGGCTGTAAGATAAATGTGAAGTCTGCACTTTGAAAGCTTTAAACATAATGAATCATTAAGCTCAATTTAATATTCCTCTGTGGGTGATACGTTTCATTCTCATAACCCTTGACCATGTTGCTTTTACTTATACCTAAACTTGAAATCTCCTCTAGCCCCACCTGTTGAAATTTTACACACCCTTCAATCATTTTCAGGAAAAAAAAGAAATGCCTTCTTCATGAGACTTCATGACCTCCCTGCCATCAGCATTTTCTCATGTCTCTGAAATCCTACAGTTCCTTATTTATACCCTCTCAAGGCGCTTAGCACACTGTTGGCCATTGTCATCATTTGTGCATCTCTCTATAGCTTTGTTCTATCTTTCTACTACTAAAGCTCTTCAACAGCAAGAACAATGTTTGATTCATCTGTGTATCCATTATAACAGTAGTTATTCAAAACTAGTTGTGGGATAATTGCATGGAAAAAAAATTGAATGAATATATGAGATTTTTAGAAAAGAGATTCTATAGTAATTTCAGCCTGGAATTAGAAGTGTAAGCAGAAGTGCAGTTAATGAATTTGCTAATTTTCCTTCCATGTTGGAGACAGTCATCAACATTTGTTTTTTAGCTACAACATATACTTTATAGTCTCATCTTTTTTTAAAATTATACTTTATGTTCTAGGGTACAAGTGCACAATGTGCAGGTTTGTTACATATGTATACATGTGCTATGTTGGTGTGCTGCACTCATTAACTTGTCATCTACATTAGGTATATCTCCTAATGCTATTACTCTCCCCTCCCCCCACCAGACAACAGGTCCCAGTGTGTGATGTTCCCCTTCCTGTGTCCAAGTGTTCTTACTGTTCAATTCCCACCTATGAGTGAGAACATGAGGTGTTTGGTTTTATGTTCTTGCGATAGATTGCTGAGAATGACGGTTTCCAGCTGCATCCGTGTCCCTGCAAAGGACATGAACTCATCCTTTTTTATGGTTGCATAGTATTCCATGGTGTATATGTGCCACATTTTCTTAATCCAGTCTGTGATTGATGGACATTTGGGTTGGTTACAAGTCTTTGATATTATGAATAGTGCCACAATAAACATATATGTGCATGTGTCTTTAGAGGAGCAGCATGATTTATAATCCTTTGGGTATTTACCCAATAATGGGATGGCTGCATCAAATGGTATTTCTAGTTCTAGATCCTTAAGGAATTACCACACTGTCTTCCACAATGGTTGAACTAGTTTACAGTCCCACCAACAGTATGAAAGCGTTCCTATTTCTCCACATCCTCTCCAGCACCTGTTATTTCCTGACTTTTTAATGATTGCCATACTAACTGGTGTGAGATGGTATCTCATTGTGGTTTTGATTTGCATTTCTCTGTTAGCTAGTGATGATGAGCATTTTTTCATGTGTCTGTTGGCTGCATAAATGTCTTCTTTTGAGAAGTGTCTGTTCATATCCTTCGCCCACTTTTTGATGGGGTTGTTTGTTTTTTTCTTTGTTTAAGTTCTTTGTAGATTCTGGATATTAGCCCTTTGTCAGATGAGTAGATTGCAAAAATTTTCTCCCATTCTGTAGGTTGCCTGTTCACTCTGATGGTAGTTTCTTTTGCTGTGCAGAAGCTCTTTAGTTTAATTAGATCCCATTTGTCTATTTTGGCTTTTGTTGCCATTGCTTTTGGTGTTTTAGACATGAAGTCCTTGCCCATGCCTATGTCCTGAATGATATTGCCTAGGTTTTCTTCTAGCATTTTTATGGTTTTAGGTCTAACATTTAAGTCTCTAATCCATCTTGAATTAATTTTTGTATAAGGTGTAAGGAAGGGATCCAGTTTCAGCTTTCTACTTATGGCTAGCCAGTTATCCCAGCACCATTTATTAAATAGGGAATTCTTTCCCCATTTCTTGTTTTTGTCAGGTTTGTCAAAGATCAGATGGTTATAGATGTGTGGTATTATTTCTGAGGGCTCTGTTTTGTTCCATTGGTCTATATCTCTGTTTTGGTACCAGTACCATGCTATTTTAGTTATTATAGCCTTGTAGTATAGTTTGAAGTCAGGTGGCGTGATGCCTCCAGTTTTAAACAAAAGGTACCAGTCACTGCAAAAACAAGCCAAAATGTAAAGACCATCAATGCTAGGAAGAAACTACATCAACTAACGAGCAAAATAATCAGCTAACATCATAATGACAGGATCTAGTTCACACATAAAAATATTAACCTTAAATGTAAATGGGCTAAATGCTCCAATTAAAAGACACAGACTGGCAAATTGGATAAAGAGTCAAGACCCATCAGTTTACTATATTCAGGAGACCCATCTCACGCACAGAGACACATATAGCCTCAAAACAAAGGGATGGAGGAAGATCTACCAAGCAAATGGAAAACAAAAAAAGGCAGGGTTGCAATCCTAGTCTCTGATAAAACAGACTTTAAACTAACAGAGATCAAAAGAGACAAGGCCATTACATAATGGTAAAGGGATCAATTCATCAGGAAGAGCTAACTATCCTAAATATATATGCACCCAATACAGGAG
>NW_012114933.1:5118874-5135853 GCF_000951035.1 Colobus angolensis palliatus
TCATGGATAGGAAGAATCAATATTGTGAAAATGGCCATACTACCCAAGATTATTTACAGATTTAATACCATCTCCATTAAGTTACCAATGACTTTCTTCACGGAATTAGAAAAAACTACTTTAAAGTTCATATGGAACCAAAAAGAACCCAAATTGCCAAGTCTCACCCCTTTTTAAAGCTCATCTACTTTGCCACACTTTCTGTGTAATAACAAAAAAGGAAACAAGATAGAAATAAGTAAAAGCCATTAAATACCTACAACTGTAGTATTTATAAGGTGGACGATTGTATTCAGTGCAGATCCAGATAGCTCAGGGAGCTAGACTAACACTGGCTTCATAAAATTAAGACAATGTGTTGGTTTCCTTATAGACTGATTGTCCCAAAGGATTCTTTCTCTTTTTCAGGTGTTAAGATGCAAAGGTGCCTTTACTTACACAATACGTGTTTTACTAATAGGGAACTTTTTCATCTATGACAGTCCAAACAGACTCTCAATGTCCTGTCCGCTGAATCAGAAGGTGGAGAATTAGTACCCATGCAAACTGAGGAGAAAAAGAGTTATATTTGGAGACAAGAGCCAAGTTATATGTGTCCAACCAAGAATGCTGCAGCCCTAATCCACCTCATTTCACTGCAGCCCTCAAACCTTTCGTCACTTTGTCCTCCTGGCTACCTAGTCATACCTCTTACCAAATAGCTTACTCCTTGTTTGTAATGCCTGCACAAAGGGGCAAAAATAGGACAAATCACTGCTTTCCTAGACTTGGTCACAGTCTTACAAATCCCACAGATGTTCTGGGGACCACCTGTATCAGAATCACCTGGGGTGCTTATTTGAAATGCAGGTCTCCAGGTTCTGAACCAGACCCTTTGGAGAGGGGTATAAGGAATCCACATTTTAAGTAAGCACTCTGGGTTATTATTATGACACTAAAGTTTAAGAACCATTGCTCAATAAAAGGAGCATTCCTACAAATTTATCATTGTTTACCCTAACAATTTCAAAGAAAGGAGAAATTCATTTAGACATGTGGTCAAAACAAAAATCATTCAAAAGTCTAACATAATAGTAATGTGTGCTTAAAACAAAACTTACCCAAAAACTGACTACTAAACTCATCACAGGAAAACACTATCAAGCATATAAGTGTTTCGGGGAACTTAATTGTAGATGAGAATGCTGCAGAACGAGGCACCAAACCCTGCATCATCTGGACTGCTTCGAGCTACTCTCCCTTGCACAGAGTGTATGCCTGTGAACTCATGCTGACTCTTTTCATTATAGCCAAACTTTTTCAGTGTAAAGCACGACTAGGCAAGATAGGGTTTTACTCTGTACCACTCTTTTTTTTTTTTTTTTTTTTTTTTGAGGCGAAGTCTCGCTCTATCGCCCGGACTGGAGTGCAGTGGCCAGATCTCAGCTCACTGCAAGCTCCGCCTCCCGGGTTTACGCCATTCTCCTGCCTCAGCCTCCCGAGTAGCTGGGACTACAGGCGCCCGCCACCTCGCCCGGCTAGTTTTTGTATTTTTAGTAGAGACGGGGTTTCACCGTGTTAGCCAGGATGGTCTCGATCTCCTGACCTCGTGATCCGCCCGTCTCGGCCTCCCAAAGTGCTGGGATTACAGGCTTGAGCCACTGCGCCCGGCCTCTGTACCACTCTTTTAGTTTTTCCAGAATCTCGTAGAGGAAATGAAGTGCTACCTCATGCAAGATGCTGCAGAGCTCTGACCAAAGGGCTGGAAATCTGTGCAAGGGCCTTCCATGAAAGAAAACTGGGTGTTAATGGCTGCTCACTGTGACCTGTAAGTCATTCTCAGCTCCTTTCATTCTCAAGGTTATTTCAGGGAGGTAAAAATGGCTATCAAGTCCAAAACCAAAATTAGGTAGGCATGGAAAAGAAAGCAAAAAAAGCATATTGCATGCTATGTTCTATTATGATATTTACTTTATAAGCAAAGGCCAGACCCTACTCAACCCAGGAAGTCCAGCTGGCTTCACCTTTCAATCCCCCCTCTAAACAGGACACCCCAACTGCTGTTGGGAATTGGGCAATGACTGCTCTAGCTACTTCCTGCTGGATAGGGGCAAAGAAGGGGTCCTGCAGTTGTAGTGTTCTCCAGAGGGGAACTCTTTAGGCCAGTGAAAGGGCTGGCAGGTTGGTCCAGGGGTCCTTGGTAGAAGTTGTTAGTTGAGCTCATTTGGGGTTCCATTTGTAAGACCATCTGTAGCTTGATGGTCTTGATCCTAGAGAAAACAAATTTGACAAGGAGGTTAAAAATACAGGGCCCAAAGGAAAGTAATAGCAAGATGGCTGTCACAGGACCTAGAAAGGGGAAAAGCCATGTCACCCAACTCCAGAGGTTGGTATAAGAGTTTGAAAGGCATTGTCTGATTTCAGAAGCCTTTTCCTGTAAATGCCATGCAGCATCTTGGACTATCCTTGACTGGTTAGTGTAAAAACAATACTCTTCCCCTAAGAAGGTGCAGAGTCCTCCTTTCTCAGCAGTGAGGAGGTCTAGGACTTGGCAGTTTTGGAGACTCACTATGTCAAAGAGTCTATTTGGGATTGTAGGATAGGATAAGGGTAGATTTCATTATTTCTTGCAAACTGAGAAATCCTTTGAGACTGTGTGGTAGGAGGATAATACACATAACACTGTTAACTTTTAGCAAACTTTACTCTCAGGCCTCTGAGTGCAAGCTAAGCCATCATATCCCCTGTGCCCTGCACGTATACATCCAGATGGCCTGAAGTAACTGAAGAATCACAAAAGAAGTGAAAATGGCCTGTTCCTGCCTTAACTCATGACATTACCTTGTCAAATTCCTTTTCCTGGCTCATCCTGGCTCAAAAGTTCCCCAACTGAGCACCTTGTAGACCCCATCCCTGCCTGCCAAAGAACAACCCCCTTTGACTAATTCTCCTTTACCTACCCAAATCCTATAAAACGGCCCCACCCCATCTCCCTTTGCTGACTCTCTTTTCGGACTCAGCCTGCCTGCACCAGGTGAAATAAACAGCCTTGTTGCTCACACAAAGCCTGTTTGGTGGTCTCTTCACATAGACATGAGTGAAATTTACTTTTGTAGAAAACCTTGTAAGTTTGGGATTTTAATTTTTATTTTCTATTAATAAAAAAAACCTCGTTCAGTCCTTAGAATTGGTATAGATGACTCCTTCCTGATTCTGCAGGTACTTTAAGATTTGCCTGAGTGCAAACAGCTAGCACGTTTGAGCAGACCAATTATTAGGCAATTTTCCTAACTCTGCTTCTACAAGAGTTTCCTAATCACTTACTGAATACCCATCGTGTCTTTTTCCCTTAATCGCCTGGGAGGAACCATTTATCTGTCCTGTCCTGAAGGGAGTTCCTCCTAGATCTGGTTGGACCTTTGTACAGTAATTAATTAAGATTTAGATCCCCTGTTAGGAAACCTGCTAGGTTAAGGATTTTTTATATGAAGGCTATGAGTTGTCTGTGGCCCCAGTGCTTTCAGGCTACGCCCTTGTTTACACTGACAACAAGATGGTATTGGAGTGCTATAGTGTTACAGAGAATACCTTCAATTATCAATTATAGGTTTTAAATTTACCCTGGCTTTTAAAGGAATAGTGTACAGTATTTTTTCTTTACTACTTCTATCTCTCTCTTTGACTTCTTCTTTGTCTGTCTCTTTCTCTTTCTATCTCTCTCCCTCCTTGTCTCTTCCTCTCTTTCCGTCTTTGACTTTCTGTCTCTCTGTCTCTTCCTCTCTCTGTCTCTCTGACTCCTTCTTTGTCTCTGTCTCTTCCTCTCTCTTTTTTTCTGCGGGTCTTTCCCTGCCTCTGCCAGCTGCTTATGCTGCTGTTCTCCCCTCTCCTTCCCCTTTTTGATGGCTTCAGCAGTGTAAGACTGCCACCTCCTTGGGTTTTTGCACTGCGTGCAATAACTCCATGATTTCCTTGTGGTATTTAGTGGGGGTTCCCCCAGAGGTTAGGAACTCCCTTTCTTTCCATATTGCCATGGCATGTAGGATTCGATAAGCAAACTTGCTATCTGTTTGTACATTTATTCTTCTTCCCTTTCCCAGTTCTAAGGCTTGGGTAAGTGCCACTAGTTCTGCTAACTGGGTGCTGATCCCCAGGGGAAGAGGCTTACTTTCAAGTATTGTTACTACCTATAGCATAACCTGGCCTTCGTATCCCATTCTCCACAAACTTTCATCGGTATATAGGTTAAGGTCAGGATTAACTAAGGGGACTTCTAAAAGATCCTCTTGGGTGGCATAAGTCTGGACTATGATTTGTTGGCAGTCATGCTTGATTCGTTCCCTATCCTCTGGGAGAAAAGTGGCAGGGTTGAGGGCCACACATGTGCGCATATCTGAAGCACCAGTCCCTCAAGGAGTAGCACCTGGTATCTAAGCAGGCAGTTGTCTAATAGCCATAAACTTCCTTTGGCACCTAGTAAGCCATTTACATCATGAGTAGTATAGCCAGTGAGATCCTTTCCTTGTATTATTTTGATAGCCTCTGACACTAAGATGGCCACTGCCGCAACTACCCATAAACAGTAAAGCCAGCCTTTTGTTACTACATCAATTTCTTTACTTAGGTATGCCACTGTTATGGGGTTGTCCCATGATTCTGAGTAAGGACTCCAAGAGCTATTCCTGCTCTCCCTGTGATATATAAAGAGAAGTGTTGTCATGTGGGAAGGCTTAAGGCTGGAGCTTGACTTTCTTCCTTCCAATGCCCAGACTTCAGGGTTGATTCCCTTCTCAAGCAGAGGATGACAAATGGGTAACTTGTTCCCCATATTCATATAGATAATAACTCAAGGTTTGGCTAATATATCCCTCCCTTATAAAGGTGTGGGACCTTCGGGCATAACAAGAAAGGCATGTGAAAAGAGCAAAGTCTCCCAATTACAACTGAAGAGGTGGAAGGAATACCTGGTTACAGACTGTCCCAGGATTCCTCGGATGGTAACGGACCTTGAGGACAGTTGTTTGGGACAGAAGATTAACACTGAGCAGGCCGCGACAGTGTCCGGGAGGAAGTCAATTTCCTGGCCTTCAATGGTTAAATGTACCCTGGGCTCAGTGAGGATGATGACATGAGCTGTTGCTTGCCCTGGGCACCCTCAGTCCTGTTGTTGGATCATCGAGTTGGGGGCTTCTGGCCCAGAGAACCTTCATCCTATGGGACAGTGCACTTTCCAGTGATTTCCTTGGCATAGTGGACATGGGTGAGGGGGCAGCTTGTTTCTTGTGGACAATCTTTTTTAAGATCTCCTTGCAAACCACACTGGTAACAAGCCCTACCGGGTGATTGATCTGCTCCATTTTCTGTCCTCTCCAAACCACCAGATTTGTTTATCTGAGGGCCACGACTAAGGCTGTGGCCTTTCTCTGATCTCACTTTTCCTTTTCAGCCTGTTCCTCTTGGTCTGTATTATAGAACGCTGAGGTTGCCAGGTTTAATAATGGCTCCAGACTTTGTTCAGGGCCCAGAGCTCACTTTTGGAGCTTTCTCCTGATATCTGCGGCTGAGTGGGTAATAAACTGATCTTTTAGGATCAATTGACCCTCAAGGGAGTCGGGTCACAGGGGAGTATATTTCCTTCAGGCATCCTGTAGCCACTTGAGGAAGGCAGAAGGATTTTCTTCCTTTCCCTGAGTTATGGTGGACATCATTAAATAATTCATGGCCTTTTTCCTAATTCTCCTTACTCTTTCTAGAACACAGGTCAAGAGATGTTTGTGGCCGGGCGCGGTGGCTCAAGCCTGTAATCCCAGCACTTTGGGAGGCCGAGACGGGCGGATCACGAGATCAGGAGATCGAGACCATCCTGGCTAACACGGTGAAACCCCGTCTCTACTAAAAAAATACAAAAACTAGCCGGGCGAGGTAGCGGGCGCCTGTAGTCCCAGCTACTCCGGGAGGCTGAGGCAGGAGAATGGCACAAACCCGGGAGGCAGAGCTTGCAGTGAGCTGAGATCCGGCCACTGCACTCCAGCCTGGGGGACAGAGCGAGACTCCGTCTCAAAAAAAAAAAAAAAAAAAAGAGATGTTTGCGACTCCAATCCCCATGATCTGAGTCAAGGTCCCAGTGGGGATCCATACTGGGGACGGCTTGCTGACTGGTAGGGAATTTGTCCCTTTCTTTGGCTGTCATTCTATCATTTACTTGACTAAGACACCAGGTATCTCCAAACTCTCGGGCTGCAGCTAAAGCCGCATTCTTTTCATTAAAGGCCAGGGTTTGGTCTAACAATAGCATATCTCTCCAAGTAAGATCAAAGGTTTGCCCTAGATCCTGTAGGACATCTATGTACCTATCAGGATCATCTGAAAACTTCCCCAGGTCTGCCTTGATCTGCTTTAAGTCAGAGAGGGAGAAAGGGACATGTATCAGGGTTGGGCCAAATTCCCCTCCCTCTTCAGCTTGAAGGGGACATAACTCATAGCCCGGAGGTTTTTGTGGTCCTTTGGATATTTCTTTGCTTATTTCCTTCTGGGTGGGGGAGATTAGAGGAGGCTTATCACTAATAGGAAGGCGAGCTACAGGGAGGCTAGGATATGGGGGCAAGCTGAGAAGTCCTCTTGTGGGATGTAAATTGTGAGCTTTGCATAGTTGTGTATTCTCCTTCAGTGAAAAGAAAGCTTGGACATAAGGTATTTCACTCCATTTGTCTTCCTTCTTACAAAAAGGTCAAGCTGCAGGATAGTATTGTAATTTATACTTCCCTCAGGTGACCATTTTTCCCCATCAGAGAGAGAACATTGGGGCCAAGCCATAGTGCAGAAAAAAATGAGCCACTTCTTTTTCAGGGTTTGTGGGTCAAATTGGTCCCAATGGCTTAGGATGCATTTCAAGGGTGAGCCTGTTGATGCCTGAGTGTTTCCTATCCGAAAGACAAAACCACCTGCGGTTTTGGTTTATTTGTTTCTCCCCCTGCCCAAGAACCCACAACGGTCCCTGGACCCTGCTGATCAGAATAGTTGTGCTCACCAACGCAGCAGCAGAAACACCTCTCACCCAAGAACCCACAATGGTCTCTGGACCCTGCTGATCGGAATAGTTGCACTCACTGATGCAGCAGCAGAAACACCTCTTGCCCAAGAATCTGCAACAGTCCCTGGACCCTGCTGATCGGAATAGTTGCACTCACTGATGCAGCAGCAGAAACACCTCTTGCCCAAGAATCTGCAACAGTCCCTGGACCCTGCTTATCAGAATAGTTGCACTCACCAACGCAGCAGCAGAAACACCTCTTGCCCAAGAACCTGCAACAGTCTCTTGACCCTGCTGATCAGAATAGTTGTGCTCACCAACGAAGCAGCAGAAACACTAGTTTTCCTCCTAGACCAAAAGGAGGACTGAGGAATGTCAGATTTAGTGGCCCTTACCAACACATTCTCGAAAACCTGCACCTTTGTCTGTCCTCCTAGACCACAAAGAGGTCTGAGAAAAATCGGATTTAGTGGCCCTTACTGACACATTCTCAAAAACCTGTTAGAGTCCTAAGCATTCTCCTGTTAGTACTGGGACTTTACTCGTGTCCTATAGAGATGTTATGCCCCAAAAATGAAGTGGAGGGCCATACCCTGAGGGAGGGAAGGGACCTTCAGGGTTGGAAGAGTGACCCCTTTTCTCCTCACTTGAATAGGAAGAATATCATTTCTGAAGCTCCCCATATTCTAGCTTCAGGAATAGCTTTTGTTAGGCCTGCTAGTCTGAGAAGGGATCCTAAAATTCCAGATAGTCCCCCACCCCAACAGGACTTTGGGCAAAAATAATGTCTTTCTGATTGGTGAACCTGGGTGCCTAAAGAAGGTAACAGAGTCCTGAAGTTTATACTAGAAATCATTATTATAGGAGAAACTAGAAAAGCACCAGAGACAGGGAGTGGTTTTTAGAAGCAGGACTAGCCTCAGAGAAAAGAGGCAAGAGGAAGTTTGTCTGACAGGCACTAGGACCCAGGAGGCAAGGGTCAGGATAGATAAGATAGATGGGTGGGTCTCGCTAGGGTGACATGACTTTGAGCGTTCCACTTATGGCCACAGGGTCAACCAACTTGTCAGGACCCCGGAGCTGAATGGCTTTCCTCTCTGTCAACCCTTGGCTCAGCCCAGAAGTACAGGAAAAGTGGAAGTTGGTTCCAGGCAAACCAACACTCCCAACTCCCAACACTCCCAACGTTGAAGGGGGTTGTTAGAGAGCCCTTGCCCAGAAAGCCTGACCCCATGTCTTTAGTCCAGCGGACATGCTAGTCGCTTTTAACTGGCTGACAGGTGTCCAGTATTTAGCCCCCAAATTCTAAGGAAAAATAAGACAGAATAGCAAGTGAAAGGGGTCCAGTGGTACTCACTACTTCACTAAGCATCAATAGGTGATGGTCCCTTTGTGGTGGCCAAAATGTGTCTGGAATTGGTTCCTTCCAGTGGATTCTTGGTCTTGCTGACTTCAAGAATGAAGCCACAGACCCTCGCAGTGAGTGTTACAGTTCTTAAAGGTGGTGTGTCTGGAGTTTGTTCCTTCAGATGTTTGGATGTGTCTGGAGTTTCTTCTTCTGGTGGGTTAGTGGTCTCACTGACTTCAGCGGTGAAGCCGCAGACCTTCGCAGTGAGTGTTACAACTCATAAAGGTAGTGTGAACCCAAAGAGTGAGCAGCAGCAAGATTTTTTGTGAAGAATGAAAGAACAACGCTTCCACAGCATGGAAGGGGACCTGAGTGGGTTACTGCTGCCAGCTGGGGTGGCCAGCTTTTATTCCCTTATTTGGCCTGGCCGACATCCTGTTGATTGGTCCATTTTACACAGTGCTGATTGGTCAGTTTAACAGAGTGCTGATTGGTGCATTTACAAACCTTTAGCTAGACACAGAGCACTGATTGGTGCGTTTTTATGGAGTGCTGATTGTTACATTTACAAACCGTTAGCTAGACACAGAGCACTGATTGGTGCGTTTTTATGGAGTGCTGATTGTTACATTTACAAACCGTTAGCTAAACACAGAGCACTGATTGGTACATTTACAATCTCTCTAGCTAGACAGAAAAGTTCTCCAAGTCCCTACTCAACCCAGGAAGTCCAGCTGGCTTCACCTCTCATTATTACATATTCAGTTGATCCATAGAAAATTACTACTATTTAACTTTAAAAATAGTAATTTCTCATGGTTCAGACTAGTGGTTTTCCTAGTTACTATTCAAAAGGCAGAATAATGTTTATCACATGGATATGCTGCTGTTTTCTTAATCAGTACCTGTTGTTAGTAACCAGTATGTATTATTTCCCTATTCATATTAACACAGATTGCATGAACAAAAGAACAGGCTTAAAAACTAGCTTCTCACAAATATTTGAACATATTTACGTTATACTGTTATGTGAAGTAAGAATTTGTCAAATAAGAACTTCAGCACAATTTGCAGTGAAAATAATGATAGTCACTGGGATGCTTAATTAATGGAACAGCTCAGTGCAGTCTGCTCAACAAATCAGAAAATATTCTGCCCTCGTCTCCTGGAATAGCTATCATAATATGCATAAACTAGATTCAGGGTTAGCCGTAGTTCGTTTGTTTACACGTGCATGAGTGTGAGTGTGTATGTGTGTTCATGTGTGTGCATGTGTGTATGTAGAACCGACTTTAAGTTTACACTATAAAACCAAGCTTCA
The DNA here is from genome assembly GCF_000951035.1 of Colobus angolensis palliatus. Lineage (NCBI taxonomy): Eukaryota > Metazoa > Chordata > Mammalia > Primates > Cercopithecidae > Colobus > Colobus angolensis. Next base: position 5,128,550 of record NW_012114933.1, read on the forward strand.
TTTCTTCACTTCAACTTTTAAAAGCTTAACTGTGGTCAACTTTTCTCATCTTTGGAGACTTCAGCGAGGCACACTGTTTCCCAGAAGCATGGGAAAGTATATCTGCTACTTCTCTAGTTCTCAGGTTTGGTCTCTTCCATTAGGTGTCAACAACTGAGAAGGCCACTAGGGAACGTGCTTTGCTTCGCAAATCCAAAGCAAGTGAAGAAACTGGCAACTCCCCTCTTGGCAGGTGAATGGCAGAGCCCAGCTCCCTCTACCCAGGCAGCCCCAGCAACCACCTGTCCAAGGGAAGCCCTGACTCCAGGTCCCAACCAGACCTCTCCAGGCCTTTACAAGTCAGTGCTCTTGCCTCTGCCAAAACACCTGGGACTCCCTTTCTGTTGCTTCTTCCTTGAAAAGATGTGGTGAAGTTGAAGCAATGTATCATAACACACATCTGGGGAATTTTGGGTAACAAGTGCTAAAACACCAGAGGTTAAAAAAAAACTCCCTAAGTTCCTCCTCTCTTGCTGTGCTTGTTTATAAATCAGAAGCCATTTGAAAACACTGACCAGACTTGAGTCAATTAAGCCAATAGTTTAGTTTCATCCATTCTCTTACATAACTTAGGTGGTGTTTTTTTTCCAAGAGGGGCGAACTTCAAGTTATTCTTAGGGCCCACTCTACATCCCATAAACAGAAACTTGACCACAGAGTTTCCATTAAAAAGACGATTTGCTATCCATACTATGATCCACAGCCATTCGAATGAGATCTTTAACTCCTTCAGATAAATATGTGGGGGATTTTTGATAACAATTTTGAAATAGTAAAAGATCAGTGCAACCTGAAACTTTTCCTATGTAAATTTTGTCTATATATATAGAGAGAGATATATATATAAACCTGCAGAAGTAACAGGTTTACTTTCCCATGCTTTGGGAAACAGTGTGCCTTGCTGATGTCTTCAAAGATGAGAAAACTTGGCCAGAATCAAGCTTTTAAAAGTTGGAATGAAGAAATTAACCTTGGTTTTATAGTGTAATCTTAAAGTAGGTTCTACATACACACATACACACACACACACACTTGTGCTAATGCACAGAGTAGGCTAATGCCTGAAGTCTGGGGGTAGGAAGTACAGCCAGGCCCAGCACTGCTGCCACAGATGTCCCTTCCCCCTTGTGAATTCAGTTCATCAACAGCTGTTCACAAAAGTCCGTCTTGACAATCTACAGAGGTGATGCCCATAAATCCAAGACCACTGGGAATTCACCTGAAGTCAAACAAATTTATATTCATTGATTCTGGCTTAGCAAGGGAGACTGCCCACCATGTGAAACCATGGACTGGCTCAGTAAGAGGGTGTTGGATGGGGCTTTTCACAAGTTTAGAGCTTGTGTCGGGCAGTTTAGGATAGGATTCAAGGAAGTATGAGTTTGCTGTGACTTGGGTGTTGTCAGCAAGTGAAATAATTCTATGACTCAGTCTCTTAATAAACCTTAATTATCCAGGAGATGGAAAGAATGGAGAGACTCAAACATGATGCCAGAGAGGACTTGTTTTTTTCTCACTTTATTAGAATCACCTGGTCTGACACTGATGCTCCATGAGAGTGTTTATGAGTAGCCAGAAAATGTGAGGCCCAGCTCTCAGTGCTTAGCTGTTAGTGCCAGCCTGCTAGAAATCAGAACTTGCTCCCAGACAAATAAATCTCCAGCTCTGATCTGATGGTATTTTGTCCATCAATGACAGAGATAACTAAGAAGACAGCTCTATCTTGAGTACATGGGGAAGCTTCCTGGAGAAGGACAGAGTCAGCCAGCAGGAAGGGAGGGAGGGTCCTTACCAGCAGGAAGAAGAGTATGTACTGGAGGTGTCTTTCTGGACAGTGCATTTGGAGGAAGAGGGGAGAAAAGGGAGTTAGCACAAGATTTGAGAAAGATGGGTAGGCAGGACACAGACTACAAAGCCAGGCCTTGCAAACCTTGATAATAAACTTGAACTTTATGGGGAAGGAAATGGTAAAGTGTTTTGAGCAGGGTTGCAACATGATCAGCCTTGTTGTTAAATGACCATTCTGGCTGCCATGCAGAAAGTGGAGTAGGGAAGAACAGGTCTGAAAGAAAGAGTGTGAACAGTTCACACTAGCCCTAAAGGGCTGATGACGATGGTCACCAGCAGGAGTTAGGAGGAAGCCTGGCATCCTGGCATGGTGGCTCATGCCTGTAATCCCAGCACTTTGGGAGGCCAAGGCAGGAGGATCACTTGAGCCTAGGAGTTCAGATCAGCCTGAGCAACATGGTGAGACTCCCATCTCCACAAAAAGTTAAAAATTAGCCAGGCATGGTGGTGCATGCCTTTAGTCCCAGCTTCTCATGAGGCTGAGGCAGGATGATTGCTGGAGCCCAGGAGTTGGAGGCTGCAGTGAGCTGGGATGGTTCCACTGTACTGGATGAGCTGTGATTGCACCATGACTCTTCAGCCTAGATGACAGAGAGAGGCCCTGATTCAAAAAGAAAGAAAAGAGAGAGAGAAAGCCCAGGGGTTGGCCCACTCCCATCAATAAAGATAGCAGTAGAGGGGCCCTTAGGGCTTGTGCGCTTCTGGCAAAACCTCCATGCACCTTGCCCCCCACCACTTACAGCCTGACTCCAACAAGGCGTCCTAGGCCCTGAAGGATACTCCCTTCCCCACCCCTCAGAGGGCACTCTCTGGCCCACCCCCCTGTTAAATTTTTCTCCATGGCATCTAACACCCCCTGATATACTTTAGAAGGTGTGTGTCCGCCTGCCTCCCTCACTGGAATCTAAGCTCCACATGAGAGATACTTTTGTCTACTTACTTCTATGACCTCCAATACCTAGAACAACAGTATATGATACATAATTAAGCCCTTGATAAAGATTTCTTGAATAATTTTGAATAAGAGATGGAATTAAGCCAGACAGTGGCAAATGTAATCAAAAGCAGAGAAGGGATTCTAGACTCAGGTTTCAAGCAAGTGGTAGAAGTCAGGTCTCCTTCAGGACCTGAAAATCTTACCTTTAGAAGGGAATGGGGTGGGTAGGGAAGGTGAGGAACCTATGCTGTTAGAGCTGGTAAACTCCTTCCCACTTTTGACACTACGGCCAATAGTGTGATGCTGCGAGGGAATCCACAAAGAGGGTTTCAAGACTTCACCAGGGTAGTTAAACCTCCAGGGCTAAAATCTAATTGTTCAGCCATGGTAGCCCTATGTGGTTGACCATAAGAGAGCTTAAATGGACTGCTCCTTACAAACACATGCTTCCCAGACTCCGATACACTCATTAAGCCCCAAAGTCCCTTTTGAGGTCTCCCTCCTCCTTGGCCACCCACCCAGATAGCAAGCATGCAGGCTGTAAGGAAGCATGAGTGGGTGAGAAGTCGGAAAGTTGCACATGCACATTTCAAGTCCTGTTCTATAGAAAGGCTTTCATCTGTGGCTATTTCACCTCATAATGTTAGCAAGGTGGGGGGCAGGAGCTCCAGTAATCAGAAGGAGCACAGAGAAAGTGGGAACTCTGTAATATCAGGAAGCATCGCCTGAAAGCAATGCAATCATAGGAATGTGATAGTGACCATGGCTGTGGTGCCCCTGTGTTTTTAGCAGTTCCAAAATACCAGAAGCCCCTGCAGTTTCAAAGTCAGCTTAAGGCAAGAAGAAATGAAAGAACTAGAATCACCTCCCTCCACCCTCTACTCAACCTTGATCATTCTCCATACTCTCCCTGCCTTGACTTTTTGGAAAAAGAGAAATCAAGGTGGTGAGGAAAGAAGAGGACTTAGGGAATGAAAGAAAAGGCAGAGTATAGGCAAGCAACTGAAAGCAGGTAAAACCTGCAGGCTGGTTTACTCATGCTGAGAAGTAGGGAAGACACATTTCCACCAAAATGGAAAATGAGGACACTGGCCCCTTTCCCACCCTGCCCCACTGCACCAGGATCCCTAGTTTTCTTCCACTGGTCACAGTACCAGTCAGTTCACAAATATAAGACTGCCTGAATAAAAATGGATTCTCAGCACAGGTTTTCAACCACAGAACTGTCAGCCACCACCATATAATTTTATCACTGACAGGTCAACTGAACTGAAGCTTACCTAGTCTAGCCTAGCAAAGCACTTCTGAAAAAAAGTGTCCTGTAACTTTTTAAAAATCAATTACTGATTGTCAAGACAGGTTGGCACATGTCTTAAGCCATGTCCCTCATAAGACTACAGAAACAAGTATATGTTTCAATCAGGGCTATTTTGTTGTTTTTGTTACTGTCATTCCTGCCTGAAACTCCATTTCCTGTCTGTTTTCTAGCTGGAAGGTAAGCAACCATAAGCAAAACTGTAGGAAACTTCATCTACCAAAAACAGGATAGGATGTGAAACTTCACACCAAGTGTCATGTGGCAGGATGGGGAAGCACAAAAAGAGACTCATGCAAAGTTTTGGAAACACCTTGAGAAAAGTGAACAAATGTCACTGTGATGGACCAACAAATATACAATGGTGCAGAGCCCTATAATTTCAAACTGGTTATTGAAAACTTCATGATCTGTGCTGGTGGTAGAAAAGGTGAAGATGTGGGGAGGCTTCCAAGATGGCCAAACAGGAGCAGCTCCAGTCTGCAGCTCCCAGCGAGATCGATGCAGAAGACACGTAATTTCTGCATTTCCAACTGAGGTAACTTGTTCATCTCATTGGGACTGGTTGGACAGTGGGTGCAGCCCAGGGAGGGTGAGCCAAAGCAGGGCTGGGTGTCATCTCACTGGGGAAGTGCAAGGGGTTAGGGGATTTCCCTTTCCTAGCCAAGGGAAGTCGTGACAGTCTGTACCTGGAGGAACAGTACACTTCTGCCCAAATACTGCACTTTTCCCATGGCCTTCGTAACTGGCAGACCAGGAAATTCCTCCCATGCCTGGCTCAGCGGGTCCCACACCCACAGAGTCTGAGATCAACCTGCAATGCTACAGCTTGGCAGGGTGAGGGACATCCACCATTGCTGAGGCTGGAGTAGGTGGTTTTGTGCTCACAGTGTAAACAAAGAGGCCAAGAAACTCAAACTGGGAGAGCCCACTGCAGCTCAGCAAGGCCTACTGCCTCTCTAGATTCCACCTCTGTGGGCAGGACATATCAGAACACAAGGCAGCAGACAGCTTCAGCAGACCTAAAGGTCCTGTCTGGCAGCTCTGAAGAGAGCAGTAGTTCTCTCAGCATGGCATTTGAGCTCTGAGAATGGACAGACTGCTTCCTCAAGTGGGTCCCTGACCCCCGTGTTGCCTGACTGGGAGACACCTCCCAGTAGGGGCTGACAGACACCTCATACAGGCAGGGGGCCCCTCTGGGATGAAGCTGTTCTGCAGCCTCCACTAGTGATACCCAGGCAAACAGGGTCTGGAGTGGATCTCCAGCAAACTCCAACAGACCTTCAGCTGAGGGCCCAACTGTTAGAAGGAAAACTAACAAACAGGAGAAACAGCATCAACATCAACAAAAAGCACATCCACACCAAAACCCCATCTGTAGGTCACCAACATCAAAGACCAAAGGTAAATAAAACCGCAAAGATGGGGAGAAACCAGAGTGCCTCTTCTCCAAAGGATCGCAGCTCCTTGCCAGCAAGGGAACAAAACTGGACAGAGAATGAGTTTGATGAGTTGACAGAAGTAGGCTTTAGAAGGTCGGTGATAACAAACTGCTCCAAGCTAAAGGAGCATGTTCTAACCCATTGGAAGAAAGCCAAAAACCTTGAAAAAAGGTTAGATGATTGGTGAACTAGAATAGTGTAGAGAAGATCTTAAATGACCGGATGGAGTGGAAAACCATAACACGAGAACTTCGTGACACATACACAAACTTCAATAGCTGATTCAATCAAGTGGAAAAAAGGATAACAGTGATCGAAGATCAAATTAATATAATAAAGTGAGAAGACAAGATTAGAGAAAAAAGAGTGAAAAGAAATGAACTAAGCCTCCAAGAAATATGGGACTATGTGAAAAGACTACTTTGATTGGTGTTCCTGAAAGTGACAGGGAGAATGGATCCGAGTTAGAGAACACTCTCCAGGATATTATCCAGGAGAACTTCCCCAACCTAGTAAGGCAGGCCAATATTCAAATTCAGAAAATACAGAGAACACCACAAAGATACTCCTCAAGAAGAGCAACCCAAAGACACATAATTGTCAGATTCACAAAGGTAGAAATGAAGGAAAAAATGTTAAGCACAGCCAGAAAGAAAGGTCAGGTTACCCACAAAGGGAAGGCCATCAGACTATCAGTGGATCTCTCAGCAGAAAGCCTACAAGCCAGAAAAGAGTGGGGGACAATATTCAACATTCTTAAAGAAAAGATTTTAAAGAAAAGAATTTTCAACCCAGAATTTCATATCCAACCAAACTAAGCTTCATAAGTTAAAGAGAAATAAAATCCTTTACAGAAAAACAAATGCTGAGAGATTTTGTCACCACCAGGCCTGCCTTACAAGAGCTCCTGAAGGAAGTACTAAACATGGAAAGGAACAACTGGTACCAGCCACAGCAAAAACATGCCAAATGGTAAAGACCATCAACACTATAGAGAAACTACATCAATTAATGAGCAAAATAACCAGCTAGCATCATAATGACAGGATCAAATTCACACATAACAATATTAGCCTTAAATGTAAATGGGCTAAATGTCCCAATTAAAAGACACAGACTGGCAAATCAGATAGAGTCAAGACCCATTAGTATGCTGTATTCAGGAGACCAATCTCACATGCAAAGACACACATAGGCTCAAAATAAAGGGATGGAGGAAGATCTACCAAGCAAATGGAAAACAAAAAAAAGCAGGGGTTGCAATCCTAGTCTCTGATAAAACAGAATTTAAACCAAGAAAGACCAAAAAAGACAAAGAAGGCCATTACATAATGATAAAGGGATCAATTCAGTAAGGAGAGCTAACTATCCTAAATATATAGGCACACAATACAGGAGGACTCAGAATCATAGAGCAAGTTCTTAAAGACCTACAAAGAGACTTAGACTCCTACACAATAATAATGGAAGAATTTAACACCCCACTGTCAATATTAGACAGATCAATGAGACAGAAGGTTAACAAGAATATCCATGACTTGAACTCAGTTCTGCACCAACTGGACCTAATAGACATCTACAGAACTCTCCATGCTAAATCAACAGAATAGACATTATTCTCAGCACCACATCAAACTTAATCTAAAATTGACCACATAATTGGAAGCAAAACACTCCTCAGTAAATGTAAAAGAACAGAAACCACAACAAACTGTCTCTCAGA
>NW_012114933.1:5140568-5140975 GCF_000951035.1 Colobus angolensis palliatus
CACAGAAATACAAACTACCATCAGAGAATACTATAAACACCTCTACGCAAATAAACTAGAAAATCTAGAAGAAATGGATAAATTCCTGGACACATCCACCCTGCCAAGACTAAACCAGGAAGAAGTTGAATCTCTGAATAGATCAATAACAGGTTCTGAAATTGAGGCAATAATTAATAGCCTACCAACCAAAAAAAGTCCAGGACCAGTTGGATTCATGGTCGAATTCTACCAGATGTATAAAGATGAGCTGGTACTATTCCTTCTGAAATTATTCCAATCAATAGAAAAAGAGGGAATCCTTCCTAACTCATTTTATGAGGCCAATATCATCCTGATACCAAAGCCTGGCAGAGACACAACAAAAACAGAGAATTTTAGACCAATATCCCTGATGAACATCGATA
>NW_012114933.1:5143664-5151848 GCF_000951035.1 Colobus angolensis palliatus
AAGAAAGAAAGAAAGAAAGAAAGAAAGAAAGAAAGAAAGAAAGAGAAAAAAAGAAAAAGAAAAGAAGAAAAGAAGAGTGAAGACAGGGGTTGGTGGGTATCCTTGAGCCCTCAGGAATGAGATGGCGGTTCTCTGGAAGCTGAGTGCCCTTTGCAGTGCCCAAGGAAGCAGAGCTCTGTTGCTGCATACCCCAGTGTTCAGACCCGCTCATATCTCAGCATTTCTTCAGGACCAACCTACCCCAGACTGGTGTGGAGTGCAGCACATTCACTTGTCACTGAGCCACCATTCTGGTTCCAAGACTGCATCTCTCCACTGGACTAGTGAGAGGGTTGTCAGTGTTTTGCTCCTGGGTCGGCTTCTGGCTGCTTATTTGAATCCTTGCTCTGCAATGGACTATCCCTGGCTGCAACCCTCACTCTTCATGGTCACTGGGGCTTTGAACAAGTTGTTACTATGTTCATGGGGACATCTCGCAGAAAGCTGCCAAGGCAGGGCTTTTGACAATTTCAGTTTTAAATTTTGCTGGGCTTTGCTATTTCAACCATCACGATGTGGACATCTGCAAAACTGTTGCCATGCTGTGGAAGCTCTGACCTTTCTGACTTAATACTTTGAAGAATTGATGTATGCTTCTTTTCCTCTGTGTTGTCATGCCGTTCAACTCACAATCAGAAAGAAATAACAGATGAGTCCATTGGTGGACAGCCTTCTTCTCTTAATCACAAGATTATTTTCAGAATTTAATCTTTAAGGAAAAGGTTTGAGAGGAATTTTGTCTAAGAAGTTGTGAGACTGAGTTCTGTATTCTGGTGAGTTAATGGGATTGCCTCCCAGCTTCTCAAAAGACTCATAGTATAACAAAACATGATATATGAGCCTTTTAATTTATCAATCTCTTAAAGAGAATCCAGCTTTATTACTATTAATATATGATCAAACTTCTTTATTTGCCCTGGGAGTAGTGGACAAAGGGAAATACTGTTAATTCATGAATAAAAACTTTGCAGAAACTTAGTGTTTAATTTTTTAAAACTTCCTTCTCTATTCAGTAGATACCACCTACTGATGGTTTCATATACTATGGAAATTTTTTAATTAGGAAATGCTGATATCTCACATTATTAATTTCTAAATCTTAGGAAAAATAGCTTGGAGTGCTTCTGAATATAGAGAGGTTCCATTTAAGGGCAAGGTTCCCCTTGTAGATGTATCAAACTATTACAAAGTATAAACTGAGACAAACCTCAAATTTGTTCTACTTGTTCTAAAACAATCTGTCCACAAATATAAAACCATAAGTAATAAATTGTTATGTTCACACTATGGGAATCTCTAATGTGAAAATGTATTCTATGAAAATAATTTTGAAAAAAAATAAAATGTATAATTAAAAAACAAAAGATGAAGATAATTCATGGGAAGAAGTAAATTCACATTTTTCTGTCATAATTGAGATTTTGTTGGCCGAGGATCAATACAGACATTTCAATTTGTACACAGTTCTTAACATACATACCAGAAATCTAAAAGGCCATGTATTGTAAAAGTTATTCCAGTGACTTTCCAGCTTAAAATTTGGAAGCAAATTTTCCTTAAGAGGCTATCAAGTACCAGTGTCTCCACGTTGATAAGCTGTTACATGCGTCCCACCAATTCACAACTCAACAGCACACACACTACATATTCAAGTGTGTGGCACCTCCCCCAACCTCGCTCCCGCTCTCACCATGTGATGTGCCCCCTCCCACTTCACCTTCCCCCAGGAGTAAAAGCTCCCTGAGGCCTCTCCAGAAGCCTAGCTGATGCTGGTGCCATGCTTGTACAGCCTGCAGAACTATGAGTCAATGAAGTCTCTTTTCTTTATACATTGCCCAGTCTCAGGTATTTCTTTATAGCAATGCAAGAATGGCCTAATGCAGGCTAAAATTGCTTGGTCATATGGAAACCCTGTGTTTAGCCATTGTGCACTGTTGTCCACAGTGGCTGCACCACTTCACATCCCCACCAGTAGTGGATGAGGGTTTCAGTTTCTTCACATCCTCACTACCACTTGTTATTTTCTGTTTTTTTGATGATACCCATCCTAGGAGGTGTGAAGTTGAAGGATGGACAATTCTTGACTTCAAATTCTGGGACCATTTCATTTTACACTCTATGTGTCACTATTCTCTGTTAACAGGTGTGAAAATGGAGGCACAAACGAATTCCCTGCTCAAGATCTTAAACGTTTTAGTGATGGAGCCGGTGTCTGCCTTGTAGACTAATCTTTCTACCAGGCTGTTGTGAAGTCTGTGGCCATTCTAGTCAGAAATCCAGAATGTGTATAAGTCTGTTTAAATATAGGGCTGATCTCAGAGGCTAAACGTGATGGCTGCTGGGAGTATGAAATATTATCTATCTTTTCTCCAATTACTTTCTTAATGTGGTATATTCTTGTTCTGCTCCATGTTATCAGAATCTGAAACAGGTGTCTTCATTATCTGTGGTGTTCTTCTTGTCTTCTGCTAGACTTCAAATGCTTCAAGGGCAGCAATCATGTCCTTGTTCCCTCGGTATTTACAGTGCTGAGCACACTGCCTGGCACATGGTGGACCCTCAAGTAATGTTTGATGAATTAAATTGGATAAATCAGTCAGACATGTTAGAGAGTGAGTTTTTTATAATTCAGCTCTTCCAGAGAAAAAGATGAGACATAAATGGTAGCTGGTAAAAGAAGCCATTTTTCTTTGTTATGTATCACAATTTATTAATAATAACAGAACTAAGTTCAGGGCTTGGATATATAAATTGGCTAGCTAAGGCAAAATGCACATCAACATGCCGGCTGAACTGACGCCTGCTGGCATATGATACTTTAGTCCACTTATCATTAATAAATGATACAATTGTCCTGAACTATTCCTAGCCTCAAACTTCAAATTTTCCAAATATCTAAAATACACACTAGATCTTTCTCACTATGTTTATTATTGAATTTTTTGTAAGAAATTAAAATATATAGAAGTATATGGTGAGAAGTATAAATCCCCCTTCATCTCTCCCCACACTCCTACACTGAATAGAACACTGAACTCTAAATTCTAAGGGCCACAGACATTTTGGAACTCTGTTTGGAGGAGTAAAGGATATGCTGGCCTTTCCTGGATTGACTTTCTTTTAACAGGAAACACAAAAGTAACCATCTTCAAATTCTGAATAAAGCAAATGGTCACTCAATCAAAGAACTTTTTCTCAAGAGACATCTTTTGCCATGGGTAGATAATAAGTGTTGTGATTCAGTCTCAGCTAATCATGTAGAGCAGAAGCTCTCATTAATGATTTATTTTCAGACAGGCTATCATTTGTACACAAGGTACAATCCCACACACTTGTAAATGACAAAACACACAAACATGCATTTTTCTTCTCATCTAAAAAAGAAAAAGATTTCTCTCTCCAGGCATTTCCCCATTTCTCTGCTTTTCTTTACTTCACAATTCCTCATACGAGATGTCTTCACTCAAATATCTCTCCTGTTCTCTTCAACTCTAATACGGTTTTTTGCCACACACACTAAGAAATGACTCTTGCAAAGACCTCTACCTTGTTACCTTGTTAGCCTTGTGAAATCCAATGGTCCATTCTCGTCCCTTTTCACTCACCTTCTCAGCAGCATGTGGCACCAGTGGACTCTCCTCCTCTTGGTGGCACTGACTGTGCTGGTTTCTAAGGCACCACAGTCTCCTGGCCTCACTCCCACCTCACAGGTCTCTCCTCCTCAGTGGCCATTGCTGGTCGCTCCTCTTCTCCTCCACTTTCAAGATGGGGTGACCCTCTGATAGGTCCTGGGAAATTCTTCTCCACCACACTCACTGCTTTCTCAGTGGAGGCTAGGCTCTCTGACTCTATAGACAGTGTGCCGTCTACATGCTGATAATTCCCAATCCATGTTTGTAGCTCAGGCACCTCCCTAATCCAGCCACCTTACTCTATAGCTCTGTTCACATGTCTAGCAGACGTCTCAGACACAACCCATCCTCTCCATCTTCCCCTCCACACCTGCTTCAGCTCCAGACATCCCCATTTTATTTCATGGCAACTCCACCTTCCCAGTAGCTCAGATCAAAAATTCTGAAGTCTTCTTTGACTCCTCTCTTGGATACCACACACCAAATCTGCAAGAGATTTCTACCTGTCTTAATTTCAAAACAGATCAGAATTTACTCACCTCCCACTGCCCCACAGATCCAAGCCACCATCCTCTCCAGCCTGAATCACTGCAATTTCCTCCTAATCTTCCGACTTCCATCCTGGTTCCTGTTCAATCTGTTCCCCACAGTCACCAAAGTGATCCCATTCAAGCACATCAGATCATGTCACTCCCCCTCTCATGACCTACATGACTCCTTATCTCACTTAAGGTAAGGGGCAGAGTCCATACAGTGACCCACAGGCCCTCACAGTTTTGTCCCCCACTATTTTTCTAACCTCATTTCCTTCTGTGCTTCCCTCACTCACTTCTCTCAAACTATGCTAGTCTTCCAGCCCTTTTCCAGATATCTTCATGGCTAACACTCTCACCCTCCTTCAAGTCTTTGCTAAAGTGCCACCTTCTCACAATGCACGTATACCCAATTTACACTCCCTACCTCCAACCGTCAACTTTTTTATATCATTTTCTAATATATTATATATCTTATTTATCATATTGATAATTATTACTTAATTCTGTCTCCTCCCACTAGAATGTAAGTTTCATAAGGGCAGAGATTTTTGTCCGTTTTGCTCACTGATGTATTCCCAGTATCTAGGTGTTTAATAAATATTTTTACAAATTGAATGAATAAATTATAAACCCCCATAACTCTACCAGCTCTGAAAGTCTATGCCTTAAGCAGGCAGTTTCCCTCCCCCTTGCACACATTTTATTTTTCCATGAATTATCACAGTGAACACACCTCCTTAACTACCGCTATGTCAAGAAATAGATGGCTACCAGAGTAGCAAATGATACCCTTTGCTTCTTATCCTTGACATCTAGCATTACACCAGGCATCTAATAGGCATTCAATAAATGTCTGTGTAATTAATCAATTAATTAATATGATTCCAGCCATTTTTCTCAATAGCTGATTCACTACTCTGGTGCCTTGGAAAGAGCACAGCAAATTCAAAACCAAATGCGTGTAACAGCACACATTGCCCTTTCGGAAACTCTCAATTCACTGAATTATGCAGATTTTCCAAATGTTGACACATTTCACTATACGATATTTTAAAAGTCATATTTGTTTATACTACCGCCATCTCATCAGGAAAATCTTTAAGTGTTGGAAAGAGATCAAGCTTGTGATAGCAGACACGTTTCCCCAAAATTCTTTCTCTTGAAAGCTCTATTTGTATCATTAGCAACAAAAATGATCAGTTAACTTATTTAAGGTATCGAGTTCATTTCATTCACATTTGAGAAAATGTCCACCAAATGTCCATGTCCGAATAATCATTCCTCATCAGCATTCTTTCAAGTAAAAACAGTATTCCAAGAAAAGAGACAGATCAGTTCACAACTCAATTGCTCTAGTGCTTTTCCTCAAGACAGCCCTTGTACAGCCGAAGTGCCTTATGCATGCTTTGCATACTTTCCGTACCACAGTGAATATTAAAAAGACATTTACAACATGATCAAGATGAGTAAATTTAAATTATTTGACTGCTTTTACTGCTTCGTCAAGGACATTCTTGGGTAAAACTGGATTTTGTTCCGGTTTTTTCTTTTGAAAGTGCCTGACAATGAAGAATACGATGGCTACTAGCACAGTTTGGTGTTACTGCTCTGATTCCCACTAAGGCACCCAAAGTTTTACCCTTCATTGCCTTTGGACAATCGGTGTAAATGTCGACACATGGTGGCGTTTGGCAGGGGAAAGCAACGTATTAGTGTTGTTAGGAAAATAGTTTTGACCTCACAACTTGTCTCAGGACCCCCTAGGAGTCCACAGACCATACTTTGAGGACTGCTGGCTTATGACATTGCAACGGCTCATTCACATTACAATAAATTAAAATTTTTCCCAAGAATGTAAAGAAATCACTGCATACATAATTATTAACATTCATATTTCACAGCTAAAACAATCTTGGAAAAAATTATTAGAACAAAGTTGGTGGACTCAAACCGTTCCATTTCAAAAGTTTCTACAAAGCTTCAGTAATCAAGACAGTATGGTACTGGCATAGACATATGCATATATATTGTAGAACTGAGAGGCCAGAAATAAACTCTAACCTTTAATTTTCAACAAAGGGGCCAAGGCAATTCCACAGGGAAAGAATAGTCTTTTCAAAAAATAATGCTGGATAGCTGAATATTCACATGCAAAAGAATGAAGTTGGACCCCACATCAGCCATACACAAAAATTAACTCAAACTATATGAGAAATTTAACTTTAAAAAAAGGCCTAAAGGTAAAATCAAAATAGAACTATAACAATCTTAGAAGAAAATGTAGGAGTACATCTTTATGATGTTGGATTAGTTAATAATTTTTTAGACATCACACCAAAGGCAAAAGGGATTAAAAAGATTAAGTTGTAAGTCATTAAAATTAGAAATGTGCTTCGAAAGATATCATCAAGAAAAAAAAGACAACCCACAGACTTGGAGAAAATATTTGCAAATCATATGTCTGATAACAAATTCGTATCCAGAATGTTTAAAGGACACTTATACCTCAATAATAATAAGACAAATAACCCATTTTTAAAAAGAGCAAATAATTTGGATAGACATTTTGCCAAAGAAGATATATGAGTGGCAAGTAGGTACATGAAAAGAAACTCAACACCATTCATCGTTAGAGAAATACAAGTCAAAACCACAATGAGATGCTATTTCACACCCACTAAAATAGTGATTATTTTTTAAAAATATATTGAAATTATGTAAAGAAATTAGAACCTTTGTACATTGTTGGTGGAAATATATTGATACAGCCACTTTGGAAAACAGTTTAGAAGTTTCTCAAAATGTTAAATATACAGTTACCATATGATCAAGCAATTCCACTCTTAGGTATAGACCCAACAGAAATCAGAACATATGTCCACATAAAGATTTGTACATAAATGTTCACAGAAGCATTATTCATAATAGCTAAAAAGGGGAAACAACCCAAATGTCCATCAACCAATGAATGGACAAATAAAATGTGCTATATCCATATGACGGATTATTTGGCAATAAAAAGGAATGAAGTACTGATACATGTTACGCTGTAGATGAAACTCAAAAGCATTATGCTAAGAGAACAAAGTCAGTCACAAAAGACCACATACTGTATGGTTCATTTATAAGAAATGTCCAGAACAAGCAAATTCCATAGAGACAGAAAGTAGATTGCAGGTTGCCTAAAGAGAGTGACTGCTAATGGATACAAGGCTTCTTCGGGGATAATGAAGATGTTCTAGAATTAGATTATGGTGATGGCTGCACGACTCTGCAAATATACTAAAATCCATTGACTCATACACTCTAAATGGGTGACCTTTATGGTGTGTGAATTATGTCTCATAAAGTTGTTAGAAGTCAACATAAATGGAAGAAGAGCAACCATTCACATAAAAATAAAATTGTCAATGGTTTCTTTAAGAATTTTTCAGTAGGTGTAGTTAATTTCAATTTGACTTTTTTAAGTCTGCACTAAAATTACTCACGAACACCAGTAGCAGGGTACCTTATTGCTATTACTGAAAATGATGAACCTTTGATACACTTGTAATATCTGAGAAAAAGAAACACAGGGGTCTCAGCAGGGATCCCTTCTAAGGTCACTTGATTTCTAAAGAAATAACCACTAGGTTTGAAGTCATCAGAGTGTTAAGTATGGGGATGGTTGGTTCAGTACCCAACATCCTGACAGCACATCTGACCATTTGTTTTGTATTGGAGACCACATCCTCAGCTCAGAAAGAGAGCTGAACTCATTTCTGATAGAAAGCACACTGCATACTGTTCCTCCAGGGACTGAGGTTGACTCTTGTTAGAGCGAGACATTCCCCAACATTGGAACAAAAATGACTCCCACTTCTTTTCTCAGCTAAACGTGTTCAGAAGAAAGAAAGAAAGAAAGAAAGAAAGAAAGAAAGAAAGAAAGAAAGAAAGAAAGAAAGAAAGAAAGAAAGAAAGAAAGAAAGAAAGAAAGA
>NW_012114933.1:5151923-5188460 GCF_000951035.1 Colobus angolensis palliatus
AGAAAGAAAGAAAGAAAGAAAGAAAGAAAGAAAGAAAGAAAGAAAGAAAGAAAGAAAGAAAGAAAGAAAGAAAGAAAGAAAGAAAGACAGGAAGGGAGGGTGGGAGGGAAACTCAGAGATACTTTCAGTATCTAAAGTTGTGAAACTAGACAATCAGGAACGCACAATCAGAGAGCTGGAAATGGCCAAGAGCCCCTACCCCCTCCAGCCCATGTCCCCACACCTGACACAGACCAGACAGGAGCACAATAAACACTCATCACAAAGTGGGGAAGGAAAATCCAGGCAGGAGCCTCTATGTAAACAAATCTCCCTCCTGTCTTCACCTTGCACTTGGTCTGCTAATTCTTATATAACCCAAGGAGACAGCTAGAAAGAAGTTTGATTGGTGACCAATTTTGAGGACTTTTATTAAAACTCTAATTTAAGTCTTCAAGAGTTTCCAGTCATGGATACTGTAGATAATATTGCAGATGATGAAAGCATCTTCAAAATCTTAACTGAGACACTTTACAGTCTTCCCTGGTGTACTCTGATGGCAACAAAGTCCCTTGCCCCCCTCCCACCATGTAGAATTCCAGCATCCCCCTCAGCAGTCCTACCAAAGGAAAACATGCCTGCTGACAGTGAGCCATCATCCACCATTCTCACTTATTTGGATTTGGTTTCCTAATGCTAAACTTTGAAATTTGAAAAAAAAAAAAAAGGAAAGAAAGGAAACCACATCCTTTTTACTCTCAGTATATAAATAGAGGCAGTTAAGAACTGAAAGCAGATTTTCAGGTTGATTGATGTGGGACAGCAGTCACAATGAGGAACTCCTACAGATTTCTGGCATCCTCTCTCTCAGTTGTCGTTTTTCTTGTGCTAATTCCTGAAGGTAAGACTTATTCTTCTCATTTCCATTATGACCACGAGGCAAAATGGAGCAGACTTTCAATGAACTTTTGGTAATATTACCTTCCTATACTGAAAGAAGATGTTTTCCCCCAATTCTTAAAATGTTTAGCCAGGCACAATGGCACATGCCTGTAGTCCCAGCTACTAGGAAGGCTGAGGTGGAAGGATCGCTTGAGCACAGGAGTTTGAGTCCAGGCAGGGCAATGTAGTGAGACCCTGTCTCTATTTTTTTTTAAATAGCATTCTTTCTTGGATTTTAAATATTTCTGTATTTTAGAAGAAAAAAACATCTTTTCTCCTCACAATTATTTTGCAAAAGATAGCAGAACCACCAATGCTTATTGCTGCCAATTTGTAACTTGAAAACTGCCAAAAAAGACAATGTAAAAATGAGTGAACAAAACTCTCGTGTTAGTACAACAAATAGTACCTTCCAGGAAAGGAATAGTGGCAACTTAGTCAACTCAGCCTTTCCTGCTGCAGAAAATGCATAGATCGTTTAAAGAAAACTAAGAAAAATCTGACCTAGACAGCAAAAGTGAATCAGGAATTATTAGAATTTTTATACTTATTTCTCTGGTCTAGAGACTCTTTGGCAATACATTAAGACATTGGGCCAGTTCCCTCATTAACCCTTTGGGAGTGCTATAATATTTTTTATTAAGCTAATTTTTTGTCTACCAAATGGTAATCAATATTTCTGCTTTTGCATGAGTTGCGCATGCATGGGTAAAAATGCTGTATAATTCATGGTATCACCACTGAAAGGGTGACAGCTCTTGGGGAGCTCCAGATTTCCCTTGAAGAACCTACTAGGAAGTGAGGACTACTCTCGAGCTGTAGCAATATGGAGCCAGCCATGGTTTTTACCATGATTCATCAGCGTTTGGAGGCAGGGACTTATGTAATAACTTGCCTTGCCAGGAATTCCCTAAGAACTCTGGTATATCATGCACCTACATATGAGAAGACTTTGGGAGGCTGAGGCAGGTGGTTCACAAGGTCAAGAGATCAAGAACATCTTGGCCAACACGGTGAAACCTTGTCTCCACTAAAAACACAAAAATTAGCTGGGCATGGTGGTGCGTGCCTGTAATCCCAGCTACTCGGGAGGCTGAGGCAGGAGAATCGCTTGAACCAGAGAGTCAGAGGTTGCAATGAGCTGAGATCGCACCACTGCACTACAGCCTGGTGACAGAGTAGGGCTCTGTACGCCCCCAAAAAAAAGATAGAGAAGAAATATAAAAATAACAAGACTGCAGGACATTTGGGACAAAGGTTGGCTATGTTATAAGCAGGGCGTAGTATGACTATATTCAGGCATGTTAAATTCTCCATAACAGAAAAAAACAGGGCAGATAAATCCAGCCATATCTTTTCTTCAAAGGAAACAACAAAAGCAAACTGCTGTGCTCCTCTTTGTTTCCTGTGTTCAGAGAGGGCAGTGTGGGCCCATATAAGGAACAGACACAGCAAAGCAAGGCACGGTTGAAATCTATCTGTACATGAATCATCCTAGGAAAATTGGGATTGGGTGAAGTTCTCTTGTTTCTGTAAGCTCCTTACCCTTTTATTTCTAGAGCCTAGAATTTCTTCCTCCCAGTTGCCTTTTTAAAAGCAGAGACCTCTGCTTTTTCAAATCACAATAGCCACATTTCATGTGGTCACTCTCCTCCTTGCTCTCACCCTCATAAAATCTTTGGAAAGACTTCTATAGCTGCCATTAACACTTGCCTGTGAATTTGGCAATGACTTAGTCCTAATTATGGAACAAGAGGCACTGTGCCCTATTCAAGAAACCATGAGTCTCAGCAAAAGTGTTTTGGGAGAATCCAAGAACATCTGGTGCAGGAGGTGGAGAGCTCAGAGTGTATCACTAAGACATAAGGTGCTCTATCTATCAGCATGTATGGTTGCCTTGTGTTTAGCTCTCACTGTTTCCTAACAATGGGTCTCTACTTCTACACTATCATCATCAAGGAAATGTCACTTAGGCAGAATTCTCGGCATATAGTATCTTCTCTCCTCTCTTCCATATCTCATTGGAAAATACCTTAGATTAAACCACATGGTTTGGTCTAGAGATGGAAAGGGAGGTGTAATCGATGTTATTTTCTTAACTTATGAGTGAGAACAGTGCAATTTAATAACCAAAACTCTCATAATGACCAAAGGACTGAGGGGTAGGGTCACAGCTAAATGATGCTAATATCGGTTCATAAGCTGTGTTTTTGCAATGGCTTGGGGTTAAAAGGGAAGTTATGAGGCTCCTAAAAGTCTTATCTATTTCCCCAAAATTAATACTTAGCCAAAAAGGGTGGAAGTACTTGAGGTTGTCACTACCACTGGCATCTCCTGCAGCAACTGTTGATGGTGAAGACCAAGGCAGAGCTTTCTGCCCTGGGGCCTGAGGTTGCTGGTTTGTGACATCTAGCCTAATGATCCTGGAACAGTCAATGGCCTGGCTTCTCTGTGTGGAAGAGCAGGACCCTAAAGTCCAACAGGAATAGGATTTGTATCAGATGTCTATGGGTGTACATAGAGTAAAAGCAGGGGGAAATGCTCTCATCCAGACTTCCTCTCTGAGTGCAAAAAGTATGGCTGGTCTTAGAAACATGACTTTGTGTAGAGCTCTTTGGGGGTGAACACCAATCTAATTTGTCTTTTTCCATTGAACAGATGTCTGTGAAGAAATTATTGGAGGAAATGAAGTAACTCCTCATTCAAGACCCTACATGGTCCTACTTAGTCTTGACAGAAAAGCCATCTGTGCTGGGGCTTTGATTGCAAAAGACTGGGTGTTGACTGCAGCTCACTGTAACTTGTAAGTGCCTGGGTTTTTAAAAAAATATTTGTAAAGATACTCTAATTTGGGGAAACATTAATAAAAAGAGCAGACCAGGCACAGTGGCTCACGCCTGTAATCCCAGCACTTTGGGAGGCCAAGGCAGGTAGATCACATGAGGTCAGGAGTTTGAGACTAGCCTGGCCAACATGGTGAAACCCCATCTCTACTAAAAATACAAAATTAGCCAGGCATGGTGGTGCATGTCTGTAATCCCAGCTACTTTGGAGGCTGAGGCAGGAGAATTGCTTGAACCTAGGAGGCGGAGGTTGCAGTGAGCCGAGATTGTGCCATTGCACTCCAGCCTGGGCAACAAGAGTGAGACTCCATCTCAAAATAAAATAAAATAAATAAAATAAAATAAAATAAATAGTAGATCCCACTAAAGCCATGGGAGGTTCACATATATCTTCGTGTCGCTTAAGTCTTTGGGCACTTGCTTAAGCCTAAAAGGAAGTTAAGCCCAGACTTGCCACAAAGAATCAGGCAATGAGGAAGCAGCATCCACAAGCTCTTTCTGTAGATCTCCACTGAGCCATTGGGTACAGGTGCTGCAGAGCTTTGCTTCTGTCATGACTGCATGCCCAGGTAGAATTAGCCTCAGCATGGAAGGGTGAAACTTTCAGTGCCCCCTCAGAGCCCTGAGTGCAACCATCAAGTACAGAAACTTTGTGTCCAATGCCTTCCTGTATGCCTCCGTGAATTCCTCTCACGTCTTTGGCCACCTCTTCACTCCTGTCGACCGTTGCATTCAAACCTCTTCCCAGGCCTGGTCTTTTCCTACTCTGTAAATCAAGCCTGTAAATCTAGGCCATTCAATATGATAGCCACTAGCTAGAGGTAGCTATGTAAATTTCAATCAATTAAAGTTAAATAAAATATTAAATTAGTTCCTCGATCGCACTAGCCACATTTCAAGTCCTCAGTAGCCACATGTGGCTAGTGCAGATTCATAGAACATTTCATCAAAAAATATGCTCTACTGGAAAGCACTGTTCTAAGGTCTTTTTCTTTTATTTTTTTATTATTTACTTTTTATTGACATATAATAGTTGCACATATGTTGGGGGTACATGTGATCGTTTAAGTGAGACTAATCTCAGCTGATGTAATGGAAAAGAGGCAGTGTGCATAATCTGGTTGGTGTAGTTTATACTAGGTTGTGAATGATGATAGCCTTAACCATCAGTTCATCAGAAAGCATTTGATTTTGATAACCAAAATGAATCTTTAAGAGAAAAAAAAGACTCCTGAACCCCTCCTTCAGACCACCATCCCTTCAACACACTCAATGCCATGCAAATAGGGTCCTCCATGGGGCAATCTGTTTCTGAAAGTTTTCCCATTTGAGTTTGTTGTTTTCTTGAAAAGACCCCTTCAGTGCATTACTTTACAACTATTGGCTGCTTTTTGCTTCTGTCCCTGGACTACTGAGATCTTTGCTTCCCATCACAGTTAATAAGTAATTCTCCATCACAGCTAAATAAGGCAGGGGTAGAGAGACAGACAAGCACAAGGCTTGGCTTTGCTGCCATGGAATTCTCTTGTTTTTCAATGAACCTAGTTTACCTTTTTATAAACAAGCTGGTGATGATGATGGCGATGAATTCATAAACATTCTTTTATTCATAAACATTATTTTATTCTTTAAAGCACACATTTTCTTTCTGAGCCACAAAGATGTCTCCCCACCTCCATACTTACAAGTGGGACAATGAAACTGATCAGCATATATGCTCAATTGCTAATACAAAGAAGAAATCCAGTAAATAATGTTGTATCTGTTCTCAGGAACAACAGGTCCCAGGTCACTCTTGGGGCTCACTCAATAACCAGGAAAGAGCAAGAAAAACAGATAATGCGTGTTAAGAAAGAGTTTCCCTATCCATGCTATGACCCAGCCACACACGAAGGTGATCTTAAACTTTTACAGGTACGTATCTTTGATTATCTTCTCAAAAGTCATAGAACCTTCTACAATCTGGCCACCAACATGAAAACATTTCCTTGGTGCCACTGTTGTAAAAACTTACATAAAGAGGATCCTGAAAATTTGGACTATAATTTAAGTTAAAATGTAAATATCTTATCCCATTAACACTTTATGTTTTTCTTCCAACAGCTGACGGAAAAAGCAAAAATTAACAAATATGTGACTATTCTTCATCTGCCCAAAAAGGGGGATGATGTGAAACCAGGAACCATGTGCCAAGTTGCAGGTTGGGGGAAGATTCACAATAGTGCATCTCAATCCGATACGCTGAGAGAAGTCAATATCACCATCATAGACAGAAAAATCTGCAATGATCCAAATCACTATAATTTTAACCCTGTAATTGGAATGAATATGGTTTGTGCCGGAAGACTCCGAGGTGGAAAAGACTTGTGCAATGTAAGTAAAATAAGATCCTACCTTTAGCTATTGAAGTCAGTCATGCAGACAGAGAAAATGTAACATCATGCTTTGTTTTGTCATGGCACTGGCTTCTACAGGATCCTAGAGTTTCTTGAAATAAGTTTAATAAAACCCCAGTCAAATACATGAATGTGCTCAGCTCAAGTGGGTCACTAATCAAAAATAAGAAGCTCACTGCTAGTGCATGGTGTGCATGCACTACATATTTTTGGCTTTTTACAAAAATTACTAAGAAGCAATGTTTGGTCTCATTTTTCATATTAACATATAGAGATCTAAACTTGAAGATATACAACACTTAGGAGAGCTGAAGTCAAGGTTCCTCAAGGCCATTCAGTATGCTTTCCCCATGTCAGTACATTCCCTCTCCTTCTCCACTACGTTCCTCTGCCATTTAACATCAGCATGTCTGAAATGTCTGTCAAGCCTGGCTGAATATTTCCAGCCAGACCCTATAGCTTCCCAGAGCTTAGTTTAATCTCCAGTAAACATGCTGTTCAATGTTCAAAGCATGACTCATACCAGAAAATGTGTAAGCTTCCATACTAGAACCCCCTGAGAAGGGGTGGGACAGGGCCATGCTTAAAGACGAGAATAGAAGAAACATTTTACAGATTTTTAAACTGAGTACTAGCTTGCATTTCTCATTTGTCCCAAAAACCTTACAGAGTCTTACCTGAAGAAGGGTATGCAGTATGCATAGTTTGGGAGTTACCAGAGATTGAGAAATCCAAAGGTCTTTGTCCTTCCCTAGATCTATGTCTTGCCTTCAGAACCAAAGCTAGTCAAATCCCAGGAAAAGAAAACATTTGTCTTTAGTACCTGTCCACTTTCTCTTCTCTGCCCTAGTTGCCCCATTCCCTCCCTTGTCCACCACGCTGGGCTCCCAGGAACCCAGAACCTTCATGCTTTTGGAACCCACATGCTTTTGGAACCCACACGCAGCATCCTAAGGCCACGGCAGCATACTAAGATGCTAGTTCCCATCCCACCAGCCACCCGCCACCACCGAAGCTTGGCAATCCTTCCCTGTTCTCTCAACACCCCGAAATTGGCTATTGATGAATTAAACCTAAAGGACTAATTCTGCAAATGCCATTACTGTAACAGGCAGGGGAACTATACCTGTCCAGAGAGGATCCCAGGTTCTAACATGGTTCTTTATTTCATATCTCTGTAAGGCCAACTTTTGCCTGAAAGGGACTGATTTGGTTTTGTTTCTTTTGGAAGGCAATTATCTGCTAGAAGAACCAGAAAACATAGTTTTTATTCTTTGCTTCAATGTACCATCTGCATTTGACTATTTTGCCCCTTGAGTTATTAAGCATTTTGAGAAAATGACAAATAAACAGGAGACTTTCCTTTCCAAAAGCAGAGCAACAGTCTCAAAATTAGCTGATAACATGTGCAAGTTTCATTTTGATTTTCACTGGCTCATAAATAAACCAAGTGAACCAATTCAAAAATACTAAAATATTTCCAAACATTTTAATTTTTAAGCACTATCTTCAATGAGGTCAAGGTTGGTCTTAATTCAATATTAAATGCTGCAGAATTTCTTCCATTTCACTAGCAGTAATGCCAAACACTGACCCCTCTTGTTTTCCTCCAGGGAGATTCTGGAAGCCCTTTGTTGTGCGACGGTGTTTTCCGAGGGGTCACTTCCTTTGGCCGTGAAAATAAATGTGGAGACCCTGGTGGACCTGGTGTCTATATTCTTCTCTCAAAGAAACACCTCAGCTGGATAATTATGACTATTAAGGGGGCAGTTTAAATAACTGTTTCATTTCATTTACTGTGGCTTCTTAATGTTTTCACAAATAAAATCAATTTGCATGACTGTACCTGTTTCTCTCTTGTGAACTTGGTGGGCAGATCCGCACCAGCAAAGTGAAGCAGAGTTATATGGCAGCCTTGTAGATAATGCAAGGGGGAGGGGTTATGTGATCAATGTCACCAGGGTCATTTATGCGTCAAGTGACATGGGAATGCTTCCTGAATTATTCATCTCTCTGTCTCAGTGAAATCCAGCAAGAATGACCCTAAGATCAGGTCTAACAACAAATGCAGTAAAGGGCTCCACAATTCCACAGGAAACAGAAACAGCCAGTCTGGAAGAGCCAGTCTGCAGCCAGTCTGGAAAAGGAATATAGGGCATTGTTCCACATTAACAACTGCTTTTCATGCTATACACAAGAATCTGAGTCTATGGGAGAAAAAGAAACAAGCAATGCCTTACAGTATTTTCCAAATTCTAGGGCATACAAATACAGTACTTGGGCAGCCAAGAAAATTATACAATAGAAAGTCAGCCTTCTTTCTCAGTGCCTTGCATTTAAGCCTTGGATTACCTAGATGATTTCTCAGTTCTCTTTGTTCTTGAGACTGGTTAGATCCAACCAACATGATGGTTACAGTGGCTGCCATCCCATAGTAGAGAATGAGTGTTGACTTGTGTCCAGAAAGTTTTCTTTGGAAAAAGCCCTCATAATATTTTTCAACATAGTGAATTTAGTAGGTAGTCATCAGCCTGTAGTCGCTTCAAGATGTTATTATGTGAACAGATTCTTTCAATTTCTATAGTCCCTTTAGTAATATAAATTTTATATATATTATATATTATGTAATACAAATTTCAATATATACATATATGTGTGTATATACATATGTATATACATATATACACATACAGACATATATATACATATACACACACATATACATGCATAATAGATATTCAAACCAATAATATACAGCAACACTAAGAGACAGGCTCTTAAAACAAAGGAAGGCGCAAAGAAAAAAACCAACAACAAAGGAAGGAGCATAGCTTAAAGACTGGCTAAAGTGATAGTACATTTCGTTTTCAACCATGGTCGTTCATTAGACTCACCAAGCTCTTTAAAACTACCAATGCCCAGGTCTCACCTCTAGACATTCTGATTTAATTGGTATTTGGTGGGACCCAGGATATAGTATTCTTTATGTGAGCTCCCCAGTGATTCTAATATGCAACCAGGGATGAACCTTTATACTAGAAAAGGAGGCCTGGTGCTACTATATAAAAGAGAGGCTCTGAGAGAGTAACTACGATGATATTTTAAATACTTGCTACAATTCCCTCATTGCTAGTTAGGACTTTAACTGCAAAAAGAGGATGGAATATTTCCTACTGTCAATATGTACTACAGATTTTGAACTCTGTTTAAAAAGTGGTTGTATGGAACCCTTGTTAATTGCTGGTAGAAGTATAAATTAGTACAACTTCATAGGAAAATTGGCAGTGTCTACTAAAACTCAACATATATATAAACCTATGACCTAGCAATTCCACTCCTGGGTAGATCCCAAACAGACATGAGTGCTTTTATCCACCAAAGATGTGTTCTGGAATGTACAAAGCAGCTTTATTCTTGGAAATCAAAACTAGAAATAACTCAAATATCCACACACAATAAAATGGATAAACAACTGTTATACAGTCATACAATAAAATATTACACAGCAATGAAAAAGAACAAACTTCAGTTTTATGCAACACAAATTTAATGTTGAGGAAAAGTGAGATAAAAAAGAATATACATGATGAGATTCCATTTATCTAAAAGTTGGTATAAGGAAAAACTAATCCATGGGGATAGCAGTCAGAAAAACGTGGAGCTGCTAATTAGGAGTGGACATGAGGGATCCCTTTAGGGTACTAGAGATGTTCATATCTTGATCTAGATGGTGGTTGCACAGTTGTTTATTCACAAATTTAAAACTCATCAAGCTATAAACTTAAGACTTATGTGCTTTACTATATGTGAATTATTACTCCATGAAAAATTTTTAATTTCAAAATTTAAAAATAAGTTGTAGCCCAGGCTTTTGTGTGCTATCTGAAAGCTTACCTTTTTCTTTATGAAAATCATATTCCAAACTTCCCAACAAAACTAATTGTAGTAACAGATATATTAATATTTTTCTTAAATGAGAGCCTATTGCTCACATGCCAGTATTGAGAGAAGTGGCCTTTGGTCATGACATAGTGTCGTGAGAGTATTAAAACAGAAGTATCCAGAACAGAATAGCAGGGGACACTGGAAACGGTCTAATCATTTTGCTCATTTTCTTCTAAACATTTTCTTACAGTTTATACCTGGCTTATTAGGAAGATCAAATTAAAACCATTAAAGAAGAAAACAGTCACATCTGTGGCTTTCAGTGGCCTAAAATTTTCTAAGGCAAGAATTACTAACATTACCAAACAGATTTAAGTTTTAAAAACAGGGAAAATAAATATATATATTGACAAATTAACACTAATTTAACAGAAGAGTCCTAAACTCCCCTGGTATATACTATTCTACTTTTGAATTCTCAAAGTTTTTGTTATGTTGTATCGATTTTGGGGGCAAAGGGAATGGGTATGTATTAGTAAAAACAAGTCATGTCAAAGCAAAAAAAAATAATAATCAGCCAATATTTGCTATCTGGCATATGCAGAACATACTAAGGAGCACAAAAAAATATAATGTATGCTCTCTCAAGCCTTCCATTTAAACTCCTCAGGATGTTAAAACCAAAATAACCAATGATTCAGACAGTAATAAGATTTTTTTAAACAGCTGTAATAGTATAGTAATACCAAGTAGATGATACAGGCTAATGCCAAGAACTCAAACCCAGGTAACATCATTTCAAAACACTTCCTGGAGAGGTTAGGACTTGTGTGGGTGTATAAAGGAAAAGGAGAGAGAAGCAAGAATTCAGGTTAGAAGAAAAGCTCCAACAAGGCAGGAAATCACAAGACTTAGCCAAAGTCTTAATATAGGAGATGAATGGGAATTAACATTCAAAAGACAGAACAGTGAACTGATCAGGGTTGAAGGAACCTTAGCAGTGATCAAATCCAAATTCCTATCCTTGCAGATGTTGCAACACATCCAAGGTTACAGGGTGTATTTATGGCAGAGCCAAGGCAAGAACAGTTCTAACTTCAAGTCCTGGGCTCAGGACTCCAGAGGCTGAGGTTAAAGGTGCTTGGTAATAGGGTGTCCTTGAGAGTTTACGAGCAGGGGACTGAGAGGATCAGCACGGGACTTTTAGATGTTTAACCTAGCAGTGGTGTGGAGTCCAGAGAAACAGTTATAAGGCAATTACAGCAGACTGGCTGTCAGGCACGCAGGATGTGACTAGGTGAAACAAAAGAAAAGAGAGCAAAGGGTGAACCAAGGAAGCACAGAGAACTAGGAGGTTCCCTGAGTAGGGGACCAGGATAAGGATGAGACCATCAGGAGGGGAAAGAGATTTCTATAGAACTGATTTTTAGAGAAAGTAATATGCATGCTTAACATACTGCCTAGCATATAGTGAGATTTTAATAAATGTTTTTCAAGTGAATGAGTCGTGTTTTCAACGTGTTGAGATTGAGCTAAAGACAGGAAAGAATCTCGAAAGGGAACTATCCTAAGGCAATCAGAAATATGAGGTTTGGAGCTAGAGAGAAAAGTCAGATGGGAAAGAAGTAGAAATCTTTGCTGTAGATGTTATTCTGAATAAAGTAGTGAAAATGAATCTCTAGAAAGGGGTAAGAAGGGGAGGAAGAAGAAGAGGGGGAGGAAGAGGGGCAGAAGGAGGAAAGCAGAGAAGGAAAGAAGTCGATCTCCGGGAAGCAGAGCAAATAAAGCAATCTGAGAAAGAACAGGAAAACAGGCATTCACATCAAGAAGAGTATTTCAACTTGTTTGATACTCATAAAAACTCCATGGAGAAGACATAGCCAACATCATCATCTTCACTTAGAAATAAGGAAACTGAAACCTAGAGGGGCTGGGTGCTAGTAGCAATTCCATACAGAGGCCGTCCCATCAGCTGCAGCAGAAAACACCCGGGTCTGGTCTGGACTCAAAGCCAGGTGCAGCACTCTGCCCCTGTGGCCTGGGGGTAAAGGGAAAGACAGTTCATACTCCTCCACGTTACATGGGCTGCTGCTCAGGACTATAGGCAATGTGAGGTGGGGCCATGAGTCCCATCCCAGGATAAAGGGCTTTCCCACACCCACCAGGTTCAGAGCTGCCACCAACTGAGCCATGCTGGGAGACAGCAGTCAGGGCTGACTGGGACAGTCTTCTCCCTCAGTGCTCTTGCCCCTGTATCAGTGTCCTGTGGCTGTCATAACAGATCACCACTCAGTGGGTGGCTTAAAACAACAGAAATTGATTCTCACAGTTCTGGAGATGAGAAGTCTGAAATCATGGAGTCACAGGGGCTGTGCTCCCTAGGGAGGCTCTTGAGGTGATTCTGTGCCTTGAAGCTATTGGCAATCATTGCTCTGTGGCCACATCACTCCAGACTTTGCCTCTGTGGCCACATCACCTCTTCTTCTGTGTGTCTGTTCTCCTCTGTGTGTCTCTCACAAGGATACTTGTCATTGGATTTAGGGCCACCTGGATAATCCAGGATGATTTTATGTCAAGATCCTTAATGACATCTCCAAATGCAGTATTTCTAAATAAGTCCCATTCTGAGGTTCCAGAGATTTAGCATGGATATCCTTTAGGAGACCATTTATCAGCCTACCACACCCTTCATGCCCTATACTATTGTTAGTTCTGTCTTCTCTAATCCAACCATTCCTACGAATGCCAGTGCTATGCTCCTGCCACATACCCCAGCCCTCCCCAAGAAGTATCCCACTGGGCCCCAGCTTTCAATAAACGAATCAGATAAACTGAAGCAGCAAGTTTACATTTATAAAGACAATGCAGGCCCCTTTTATAGGGGAGGGAAAAGATTTGGGGATACCAAATGTGTTGCCAAAGGTCACACAGCTAATTAATGGCAGAGCCAGAACTAGGATCCAATTCAACGCTCTGACTATTCAGACCACAAGCCAAACCCTGACCAAAGAATCTCTTTTTTTATGGAAGACCACTGTCTATTAATTAAAAAATGATAAAACCATATAAATGAAAAGCAACTTGATTTAGTTGTTTTAAAAGGATAAATATAGGAGATGGACCCAATGGCACACGCCTGCAGTCCCAGCTACTCAGGAGGGTCACTTGAAGCAAGGTGTTTGAGGCTACAGTGCACTATGATCAAGCCTGTGAATAGCCACTGCACTCCAGCCTGGGCAATATAGCAAGATCCAGCCTCTTAAAAAGAAGAGGATAAATATATAATAAAACATTACTCTAATGCTTTTATTTATTTCTTTATTTTGAGACTTAAAAATTGGAAAGGTACTTCTAGAATTTGTTAGAAAAATGGCATTTGGATTGGATGCAAAGGCATTCTTGAAGTTTTTCTCACATATCAATGACAATCTTAATTTACCAGATAGTGGGAAATGTCTTCTTTATCTCAGACAAAGGTCCTTTTTAGGGTTTATTTTCCCAGGTTCTAAGAATACAGACACTGAAAGCTTTTTCAGCCGTATGTACCCAGGACTCCACAGTTACATGAAAAAATAGATTTACTTTTTTGCTTAAGTGTAAGTTTGACTTTGGTTTCAGTCACCTACAACTAAAAAATCTGACCAGTGGGAAGCATAAAAAGGTTGTCTTTCAGGAGAGTAATGACAAACTCCAAAGCAAATTCTAGAGAAAGAAAAATCTCAAAATATTGGCTTAATGATTTTCTTTTTATATGTGAAGGATACCCAGTGGCCTCTGAGTAACAGGAAACCTAGAAAGCTACTGAGTTTCTTACCTTGACTGCTGTAGACTGGGGTATGACTTTCAGCGGTTGGCCCTGTGCACTGGCACCTGGGTCGTGGGGCCATATTGTCAGCAGTCCATCACTGCAGCCGCTGGAAAGCAGCCTGCCATCCGGTGACCACTTCAGAGCACACACAGCTTGCTTGTGGCGAAGTGTTCCAACATGATGCTGGGCTACCCGAACATCATGATGATAAACACGCCCCAGTCTTGACCCACTGTGAGTTTACATAACAAAAAAATTAAGCCCTGTTGCTACATAAACATTTGAAAACATGGAGGAAAGCATAGTTCAAAGTAAAACTTCTGAAAGACCCCCAGGACAGATTCAAAACACAGGTGGAGATTCCTTGGGTTAATAAGGATGGAGTGTTCTGCCTGGAGGATTCTTTTCACAAGTGAAATTGATTTGTCTGGCAGAGTTTGAAGTCTAGATTTAAAAGTATCCTTTGATAGATGTTTCTAATGACTTTAATCTGATGTAGGCAGCCATGGAAAATTAAGCTGAGATTACCAGATTTTCTCAAATAGTAGTTTATATACTGGACCTAGGAAATATTAATACTTTTCTGCAACTTTGAATATTTCAGAGTATCTCAATGAAACGGTTTCAGTACATATTTATAGTAAAATGTTAAACATAGAAAAAGGAAATAATTTTCTAACAGTAGATTCCTATTAACCTATAGATCCACTCTTAGTTTTGCTAAAGGCACTAATATGTAAAAGAAGTTTAAAATCAATTGAATGTCACGGCAAACTGCAATATGATTCCTAATCAGTGGATAATGTCTCTATTCATGCTCACTGATGTGAAACTAAACAACTAAACTAAAGATCACATCACTTTTTCAAAGATAATGAACTCTTTCTAGATTAATTTAATTTTCTCTAAGAAGTAAATGATGTTCCACAATTATTTCAGACATTTCTCAAAGTCCAGTGTCACATTGTTTAAAACTATGCAATGCTGAACAGCATTCTGATAAACAATATGGGCTCTGGAGCCAGACCAGCTGGGTTATCCCAATTCTGTCGCTTACTAACCACGTGACTTCAGGCTAGTGCCTTAGTTTACTCATTTGCAAAAACAAAATTGAGGATAAGAGACCACCTTATCATGTTACTGCAGTGATTAAAATGAAATTACACACATAAAAAGTACAGCACAGTGCCTGGCACAGAGTAGTCTGAAAACGTTAGCTGCTATTATTATAAGAAAGGATCTGTTCATTTTCCTCGTGGCTAATGAAACTAAACTTTAACAATGCAGATTAGAAAAGGAGTTTGAGTACATAGGAAGGAGTTTGAGTACATACAAAGGAGACTGCAATAACTAAGTTGTTTTAAGTATGGCCAAAATCACAAGATATTCAAATCTCAAGTTTACATCAAATTATTTATATACATTTTAAAAGTCTTTGGGATTTATCTAACTTAAGTCTACCTTAATCTTAAGAACTACAATATGAAAATGAAAGGCTATGATTAAAAGCAGTATATATTTAGACCAGTTATGTAGGCTCATAGGAACAAGTCACTTAATTTTTCCGGTTAAAAAAGAAGCAGTTAAACTAAATCATTAGTTCTCAAAGGGATATATCATCAGTGTCACTTGGGAAATGAGAAATGCCAATTATCAGCCCCTCAAGACCTAATGAATCTGAAGACCCCAAGTGAAGCCAGCAATCTGCGTTTTGAGGAGCCCTCCAGGTGATTGTGATGCATGTTCAAGTTTGAGAACTACTGAACAGGATAATCTACGAGGTTCCTTCCACCATAATTTCTGTGGGTCTGTGAATTGGAAATGTGCCCCAGAGAGCTCAACGTATTCCATAGTATAGATACTGATAGCAATAAATACTTGATTTCAGCACAATATCCCTTTAGTACCTATTACTTAGCACAGAGAAACCTTTTGCTTGAAGGGAGTTTCACATTTTATCTGAACAATTTAGTGAATCCCATGCAGAAGGCACACATGGTACATGTGGGCACCAAGACACTTCTATCGCCAGCAGATCTGAATACCTGAGAGGGTGGGATCATACCTGATATTAAGTCCAATGGCCTATTTTGTTTTATTTTTGATCAGTTTAGGTTTTGAATATTATAATTGTTTACTCAGGCCCCATAATCAATTGTTAATACAAACACAATTGTCTCCAACAAGACACTTCTTACCTGCTGAGGATAAAGTGATTCCAGCTCAGAGCCCCAACTACTGACAAATGACCAAGCATATTTCTCAGTCGCTTTTTAGTTACCACATCCCATAACTGAAAAAATGAACAAGGAGAGTTATGTAGCATTGGAGTTTTCACAGCCCACTGTCTTCTCAAAGGCCTGAGAGCCAATTACTGTTGATATTGTTAGTTTTTGTACTGAGTGTAAAACCCAGCACCTCTAGCCAGCAGTTCTCAATTCTGACTGCATATTAGAATCCGCTAGGGAGTCTGTACCACTATGGATGCAGATTTAGTTGGTGGAGTAGAACCTGGGGATACGGCAATTGTTTTAAAGCTCCCCAGGTGAATTCAATGTGCAGCCAAGGGTTGAGAATCATTACCACATTTCTAGCTCCTTCTGAATTGTGAGAATTACAAATCTGGAAATCTACCTACAGTTACCAACAAATGTATTAATAAGATGTGGGTACCCGGATACTTCCTAGAATCAGAAATTCCACTTATTGCTAAGAGACTCCTTTCCTGCCAGCTACAGATAATATTCTGATCACCATGGGGGATGACAACTTTGGTGTAAGAAGAAATTATGACATAGACTTCACAGCATTCATTATCATTGCAGAGATGAGAAAGCAGTGAGAGAGCCAACTGTGGCCCTCCTAAATCATTTGCACATGAGTGATACTGTTTATTCTGTTAGTAATAAAAAATAATAATAATGATACATGAGAAATTAGATAGACTGATGGAAGCTCAATAAATCCCCATTTCAAAGAGCCTATCAGAAAAAAAAATTCACTCATTTTCTATAACTGTACTCCTAATCATGGCTTCAGGTGAAAAGGAGAACTGAAAGTATCTTCCTCTCTCCAAAGCTCCAAAACTGGAAATTCTACAAGCCCAACTTTAGTTTCAGAGAAGATATATTTTTAAACATGACAGAAAGATTGTGGTGGAAACTAACCAGAGTACCCTTAAGTCTTCATTAAAAACCATTCAGTAAAAAAAAAAAAAGTAGAATGTCATCTCCTAGTTTCTCTACTTTACATTAACTTATTATTAAAAGTCAATTATAGTGTAGTAATACACAGAGAACATGATGAGAAAAAAAAACTGGCCAGTACTTGCACTTCTCCCTCGCTGGTGCCAACTGCCAGACAAGTTCCCTCTTTCATCCAGGACACAGAAGAGATATAGTTACAAGTGAGACTTAAGTCTATGGTTTCAATCCCATTGCGGTTCTCGCCATTCCACATGTATACAGCAGAGCCCAGGGCTATGGCAACAAGATTCTGAAAACTCCAGTCTAGGATATTCAGATCTGTAAGAAAAGCACTTCAAATTAGGGTAATTATACAGCCAAATGAAAACATGTTCAAATAAACAACTTTACTTATAGGTAGGGGGAAAGGACTAATACCATTCCATGGTTAGTTGGAAAACAGAAACATGGAACTAAGAAAATCCTTAAAAGTTCAAAAATGAAAACTGGAATAGAATCTGGTGTCAACACTTACAGTCTAATAAGCAATAATGCTTATTATTTACACTGAAATATACTTATTTAGAGGCATTTAAAGAATTTGGCAGATTCATCTACCATTATTAGTACATGTAGACTTAACAGATCACTAAAAATTAAAAGCATATAATGCTTATGGAGACACCCTTGGACCTAGGATATCTATAAGGGAGATGCCACCATCATTTCTAACCAAAAAACCACCCAGCTAGAAGAGGCGGTGGTTCACATATGATACCTACATGTTCTCAACAGTATTCTATAGCTTACACTAATAAGAAACCTTTGACTGCTAAGAGAAAACATATTTGTATGACAATTTATTAAAATATACCCTATCTTATTTCTTATCAGTCAGAAACTCCTGACTGACACGTAACAGTATAAAACTAAGTAGCACACCAGTTTCCCTACAGTAGTTTAAACCTCTACAAGACATTCCCTCCCTGTGATAAATATAAACTCTGAATGAAGTCTAAAAAACAAACACCTGGAGACCCTGGAAAGTAAGAAAAAGCAGTAAACTAAGTAAGGGAGTCAAACTTTGGAGAAGCAACCTGGCTGGGGGTGAGTTTCCCACTTTTCTTCTTTCACACATTTGCCCCAAGGACAGGCCCCAGTCATAGAGTGCCAGCAAAGACTCTGATAAAAAGGACACCATCTTTCTGGTCAGAGAAACCATGGAAATAGAGCCTGAGGCATATAACTGATACCAGTATGAGGGGAAAGTCCTAGACATGAGAAAGTCAAAAGAAAGAGATCCTCTGAGTGTGAGTATATTAATTCACACACATCTCAGCCTTACCCCTAAATCATTTACATGCAGAAGAGACTCAAATTAGCTTAGCAAAGGCTTTAAGAAATGAACTGAGATTTGAAACATCCATACAAGTCTCAGTCTAGGCTCTGATCCACATGTACGAGATACAGACCCAAACCAGCATGGTCAAAGTTAAAGAAACTGATCTAAGATTTGAAACACCACCCACAAATGGCAAGACAAAACTTAAAATATGAACCTAACTAGAACAAAAACATCAACCAGAGGAAAACATCAACATTCTCCACAGGATCCAGTGACAATAACATAACATCTACGACATCCAGACAAAATTCAAAACTACTGGATAAATGTAAAGGCAAAACATAACCAATAGATGAAAACTCCAAGATGACCTAGGTATAGAAATTATCAAACAAAGACTTTAAAGCAGCCATTATATTCTCCATGAAGTGAAGAAAACCACACATGAATGCAAAGTCATATGAAGTTTTATATGAAGCTTTAGCAGATAAACAGAAAACCCAAAAGTATTTTCTAAGTAAAGAAAATAGAAATCATAAAACAAAGCTCTAAAACGGAAATCAAATATACAAAAACCATAAAATATAAACTTTAAAATGGAAAAATATAATATCTGAAAAATTCCTTGGATACACTGAATAGCAGGATAGAGGTGATAGAGGAAACAGTAAACTTGAATATAGATAACAGAAAGTATTCAACCTAAAGAATGTGGAGAAAAAATTTGTTAAAGAATGAAGCCTCAGGGAATTGTAGAATAACATCCAAAAATCTAACATGTGTAAGTAGAGTCAGGTCTTAGAAGCAGGATAACAAGATTTCAGATGACCATGGGGTTCTCACCAGACACCATGGAGGCCACAGTCAATGGAACAACATCTTTTAAATGCTGGGGGTAGGGGTGGTGATGAATCTTTCAACTCAGAATTCTGTATCCAGCAAAAATCTCATAAACTGGAAGATGGAAAATCTAACAGAAGTCTGTGCCAACAGACCTAATCTGCAAGAACTGATAAAGGAAGCTCTTCAGGCTAAAGAGACATTATATGAAAGAGAAACTTGGATCTTCAGAAATGAAGGAGAACACTGAAATAGGTAAATATTTGGGTAAACATAGGAGCCATTTTTTCCTCTTAAGCTATTTAAATTTTTTTTTCAATTTTAAAATGCTTACAATTGGACGGTTTTCAGTGTATGTAAACACAAAATGCATGACAGGCCAGACACAGTGGCTCACACCTGTAATCCCAGCACTTTGAGAGGCCAAGGTGGGAGGATCACTTGAGCCCAAGGAGTTCAAGACCAGCCTGGGCAACAAAGTAAGACCCCATCTCTACAAAAAATCAAAAAATTACCTGGACAAGGTGGTATGTGCCTGTGGTCCCAGCTACTTGGGAGGCTAAGGCAGGAGGATCACTTGAGCCCAGGAGGTAGAGGCTACAGTAAGCCTCTACAGTCTCCAGCCTGAGCCACTGCACTCCAGCTTGGGTGACAGAGTGAGATCCTCCCTCAAAAAACAATAACAAACAAACAAACACACATGACAACTACAGTAACCTAAAAAGCAGTGGGGAGTTTGAGAGACCTACATGATTGCAAGATGTTTATATATTGTGTGAAGTGTACAATAGTAACTCTATGTAGACTAAGAAAGTTTAAATCACATTGTAATCCCTAGAACAATGACGACAAAATACAATACAAAGAGATAGAGCCAAAAAGCTAAGATCAATTAAAATAGAACCAAAGTAAAAAAAAGAAAAGATGTCCAAGGAATAGGCCTTGGGTACTCCAACATTTAGAGGTCAGGAAAATGGAAGAGAAACACAAATCAGCAAAAAAGGATGAGAACGAGTGAACAAAAAGACACTCTTGGACAAAACCCAAAAGAGTGGGATATCAAGAAGGAGGGATTGATCGGCTGTCTCAAATATAGTTGTTAGGGTTCAGTATGAAGTCTAAGAAGTAACTGTTGGATTTAACAACGAGGAGTTCTTTGGTAATGTTTGGAAGAGTAGTTTCAATTGAATGATGAGACTTAAAACTTGACTAGAGTGGATTTGAGACAATATGGGGAGAGAAATAGAAAATTATAAGTATAAAGATATTTTGAAAGTTTTACTGTCAAAGGGAGGAAAGAAAGAGGGCTGTGCAGCTGGACATGGTGGCTCACGTCTGTAATCCCAGCACTTTGGGAGGCCAAGGCAGGCGGATCACTTGAGGTCAGGAGTTCGAGACCAGCCTAGCCAATATGGTGAAACCCCGTCTCTCCTAAAAATACAAAAATTAGCCGGGCATGGTGGCAAATGCCTGTAGCTACACGCCCAGCTACTCAAGAGGCTGAGGCATGAGAATTGCTTAAACCCAGGAGGTGGAGGCTGCAGTGAGCCGCTGCAGTGAGCCACTGCACTCCAGCCTGGGTGACACAGCAAGACTCTGTTTCAAAAAAAACGGAAAAGAAAGAAAGAAAAAGGGCTGTAGGGCTTACAGGAAAAATGGGAACAAAAGTTGTTTCTTTTTAATATGAGTGTAACAGTTTTTTAACATTTTTTTGAAAATGCATCCTTCTTAGTTGGTCATGACAATAAATTCTTTTGGAGAAGGAGCTGAAAGAATAGGAAGATACAGAACTGTTCCCTTTAGGGATTTTGCTTTTTCCAACTCATGCCTCTTTGTAGATATTCCACGGAGCCCAGGCCCCTTCCCTCTGCTCCTCTCTCCCTCACCTAGGGAGCTTACACTGGCTCCTGGCTTCAATCATAATCATCTGACCTACAGGCTAGTCCATCCTCTTTCAACTACCAGCATTCGTTTCAAATAATCTGCCAAGCTTCTTCTATGTCTCATTGTCTCCTTTAATATAATATTCAAGCATAGTCTTTCCTCTCCAAATCATCTCCTCTGCCAATCTGTCTTCTCAGTGACACCACCCTTCTCCTGCTTCAAAAACTTGGAATAATCATGAATTCATTTCTCATCCCATTTCTTTTCTTCATGAAGGAAAAATAAGCCTTCACTCTTTGGCAGCTCTTTCCTACTAAGTGCATTCTGCATACACTGCCATGAATTTTCCTTTGATGTTTCTCTTAATCAACAACTCCCAAAACAAATCTAAATTTCTAAATTTTTCTCCATAATCTGTACCCACCTATTCACCAGTCCCCAATGTATCTTCTTCATTGCCATTAAATATCATTAATTACCAACATTCGGCCTTCTTCATGCTGTTAACAATACCAAAAATGGTCCTTCTCCTCTATACTTTTCCAAGTTCTAACAATCTTTCAAGATCCAGCTTAAGTATAAATATCTCCACAACGTCTTTCTAGACAACACCGAAGCTCACTAAGCTCTTTCTAGTCTTTATAACTCCTCATATCCCATGATTTATTATTTATAATCTACCTTGG
This sequence comes from Colobus angolensis palliatus, assembly GCF_000951035.1. Classification (NCBI taxonomy): domain Eukaryota; kingdom Metazoa; phylum Chordata; class Mammalia; order Primates; family Cercopithecidae; genus Colobus; species Colobus angolensis. Next base: position 5,173,717 of record NW_012114933.1, read on the forward strand.
CATATGGTATCAGTTCCGTGTCAGTTAGTCCCGTCCTCCAAACTAGATTACAAGCTGGGCATATAACAAATAGACCCAATGCAGTTGTTTGACTGATTCAATTTACCCATATTTAAAATACATGCATAAGAATACACCATCATTAGTACAATTCTTTCTAATACAGTAACACAAAATGTATATTTCCCACACCATGCCAACATTAACAATACCCATCCCCGAATATGAAAGTTGCACCAGGAAAAGTCAAGTATATTAGCCATATTTGGATGTTACACTATTTGGATACGAGGCATAAAGGCCATCTGGTTTAATCAAATTTCAAGTTTATACCAAGCACAGGATGCATTTTGTCATTTCAAGTTTTCAATTCCCAATCTAAATGATAACTTACAGTAGTCATTTCGAAGACCAGTAAGATGAATCTTCACCTCTGGTTGGAGTATGGAATCATTCATATCACTGGACCTTTTAAGGTGGAAGGATTCATCTTTGACTCCATCTTTGCAGCCTACAAGAAACAAACACTTCTACACAGCTCTGTGATCCTAAAAATATAATATTTGTTATTGTGGGTGTTAAGAAATAACACAAAGTGGAAAAGCTTAATTAAGTGGAAAATAAGTAGTCATTATGATAAAACTACAGTACAAAGAGCCAGGGAAGGAAGGAAATGAAGAGTGCTTCAGTATTAATTTAAACAAGAATATTAAAATTTTTTTCAACAACACTTTCTAATAAAAAGCACATGCATACAGACCTGAATGAAGAAGACAGATCTTGTGGGGAGTACACAGAGATACTACATCATGCTTTGAATATTTCTTCTGTTATTTGGGATATTAAAACCAAAGTGAATTTTGCTTTTCCACATCAAGACTTACCTGGTACACCTATGCCCTACTCTGAGACTTCATCAATAAATATTTATTGATTCATTGATTTTAGCTCTTTCTCTCAATATTTCAGTATCAGAGCACACAGACTTACTACTTTTGGTTAATTTTACCCATGACTATCTAAGGTCAGTATTCTATCTTTTGTTCAGTTCTCATCAAAAGACCATACTAAGTTCAAACCACAGGCCACTGTCTTTTCATCTTCAACCACTCAGCTTGTGATCAAACTAAGAATTATAAAATCAAAAGAAACCAAGACCACCTAGGTGACTTGTGGTGTCTATGACCAGATGGCTTCTGATAAAAGCATGAGAACTTCACAATGCTACACCAAGAAACCAAATTGTTACTCATAAATTCCTGCTTCCGTGTTAGCTATGAAAACCTGTAGTTGAGGGCAGAACTGCAAGATTACTAAAAATACTTAGGCTTGCTGATAAAGTATCACCAATGTTAAAAAAAAAAAATCAATACCCAAAGAATGAACAAAAAAACTCCTGGGGCTGGGCACGGTGGCTCACGCCTGCAATCCCAGCACTTTAGGAGCTGAGGCAGGCAGATTGCCTGAGCCCAGGAGTTTGAGACCTACCTGGGCAACATGGCGAAACCCAGTCTCTACAAAAATTATAGAAATTAGCCGGGCTTGCTGGCCCATGCCTGTAGTCCCAGCTACTTGGGAGACTTAGGTGGGAGGATCGCTTGAGCCAGGAGGCCAATACTACCATGGCTGCACCACTGCACATTGGCCTGGGTGACAGAGTGAGGCTCTGTCTCTAAAAAAAATAAAAAATAAGACATGAAGAAACCTTAAATGCACATTACTAAGTGAAAGAAGACAATCTGAAAAAACTATATATTGTATGATTCCAACTATATGACATTCTGGAAAATGAAAAACCATAGATACAGCAAAAAGCTTTCTATGGGAAGGGGCAAGACAGATGAATAGACAAATTAGTGAGCATTTTTAGGAAAATGAAACTATTCTGTATATTATAACAGTGATACACGTCATTATACATCAGTCAAGCCCATAGAATACATAACATCAAGAATTAACTCTAATGTAAACTATGGACTTTGGGTGACAATGATGTGTCAATGTAGGTTCATTGATTGTAATAAATGTACCACTCTGGTGGGAGATGTTGATGATGGGGGAGGCTGTGCATGTGTAACAAGAGATATAAGGGAACCTGCACCTTCTGCCTAATTTTACTGTGAACCTAAAACAAATCTAAATAATACAGTTTGTGTGTATGTGTGTGTGTGTGTGTATATATATATATATAGAGAGAGAGAGAGAGAGAGAGAGAGAGACTCCTAAAATATCAGAATAATATAGGTACATTATCTCTGGCTTCATAGAACATATATTTTTTATTCTAAATCAAATATTCATCACCTTACAAAAACAAAAACTTATTGCTGTTTAGGACAAAAGAAGATGAGAGAGCTGAGGAAAGACATGTCCCCACACATTTTATTTTGCTTTTAAGAAAATATCATTCTAAGGAAAAGACAAGGTGCACACTCTCATCCCAACCATACTTTCCCAAACCCCCAAAAGAACATTTAGAAGGCCTGAAATTTTGTGCCTATTTTTATGCATCTAACTCAATTTTTTCCCCTTTTTACTGCTGAGAAACAGACACTTGAAGAATAAATATGCACAAAGTTCTAGACAGAAGCTTGTCCAATCTGCAGCCTGCAAGGCACATGCAGCCCAGGAGGGCTTTGAATGCAGCCCAACACAAATTTATAAACTTTTTTAAAACATTTTGAGATTTTTTTGTGATTTTTTTTTTTATTTTTTTAGCTCACCAGCTATCTTTACTGTTAGTGTATTTTATGTGTGGCCCAAGACAATCCTTCTTCTTCTAATGTGGCCCAGGGAAGCCAAAAGACTGGACAACCCTGTATTTAGAAGTTGAAAGTGTGTATTTATGTGTTATCCACATAATTTTTAAAAGAAAATTTCCAAAAAAAAAAATTTTTTTTTTGAGACGGAGTCTCACTCTATCACCCAGGCTGGAGTACAGTGGCGCGATCTCGGCTCACTGCAACCTCCGCCTCCCAGGTTCAAGCAATTCTCCTGCCTCAGCCTCCCGAGTAGCTGGGACTACAGGCACCCAGCACCACGCCCGGCTAATTTTTGTGTGTATTTTTAGTAGAGGCAGGGGTTTCACTATGTTGGCCAGGCTGGTCTCAAACTCCTGACCTTGTGATCCACCCACCTTGGCCTCCCAAAGTGCTGGGATTATAGGTATGAGCCACCGCGCCCAGCCCCAAAACATATTTTTAATAAAAAATTGGGACAGGCCAGGTGCAGTGGTTCACACCTATAATCCCAGCACTTTGGGAGGCCAAGGATGGGCAGATCACTTGTGGCTGGAGTTCAAGATCAGCCTGGGCAACATGGTGAAACCCTCTCTCTACTAAAAGTACAAAAATTAGCCAGATGTGGTAGCACAGGCCTGTAATCCCCAGTATTCGGGAGGCTGAGGCAGGAGAATTGCTTCAATCCAGGAGGTGGAGGTTGCCATGAGCCAAGATCACACTACTGTACTCCAGCCTGGGCGATAGAGAAAGACTTCATCTAAAAAAAAAAAAAAAAAAAAATAGGACAAGCCATAAAAACAGATGTCTACTTTAGCATTGAGGATTTCTGTCTCCTTGTTCACATTTATATTTGAGACCTTGCCAAAGCACCCCATGGATATGCTTACCAGAACTTATTCCAGAGGGAAATGTAGCAGGCAAGTTTCCTCAGCATTTATGAAATGAACCACACTAGTTCTCTCAAGAGGGTTCTCACACAGAATTCTGGCTCCCGAACAATTATTTTCCAACCATGACAGTAATCTCATGAATAACACAAAAACTTCCATGATGGCAACAGAAAGTAGGAATGAAAACACATGGGGCTCAGGGTCAAAAGACTTTGGGAGGCCAAGCACAGTGGCTCATGCCTATAATCTCAGCACTTTGGAAGGCTGAGGCGGGTGGAGCATTTGAGGTCAGGAGTTGGAGACCAGTCTGGCCAACATGGTGAAACCCCTTCTCTACTAAAAACACAAAAATTAGCTGGGCATGGTGGTGTGTGCCTGTAATCCCAAGCTAAGACTGGAGAAATGCTTGAACCCAGGAGACAGAGGGCTGCAGTGAACTGAGATCGCGCCACTGCACTCCAGCTTGGGCAGCAGAGCAAGACTCTGTCTCAAAAAAAAAAAAGAAAAGAAAGAAAGAAAGAAAGTACTGAGAGCTCCAAATGTAGCATGGAACAAGGACCTTCTAGAAATTGCCACAGGCAATCATCTCCCCACTGCGTGGCTACAGAGCTTCCCTGATAGACTCACAACACCACCATCCGAAGTTTCCTACCAGCTTTGGGCAAAGAGGTACACCTGAAAGTTTACAGGTGCTGCCTGCTGTAAGGTTTCAGAGTCATCAGATATGGACAAGGCATAAAGAATTGCTTTATATACACAGCACCTGGATAACATTTGTCCCCATGATCCACTGATGAGCAATTACTTGGCTTACGTGGGATCTATTTCATAGTTTAAATTTCCTTAAAAGAATCAATAACAGAGTCTTGCATAGAACATTCAGAGGGCCTCTCAATTAGTCTTTGCCTCCAACATCCTCCTGTTCAAATCATTTCTTCATGCTGCCACTAAAGTGATCTATGGGAAGGGGAGAGACAGATGTAAGTCAAGTCAAGTCAGTGGAATGGCCATGTAAGCTTACTTCTTCTGCCTCCTATTTTCAGCCTAAGTACAGCAAATGACTTTTTTAAGGAGTGAGAACACAAGAACAAACAGTATGAGAGTGAATACAGCAGTGAGCAAGAGCGCAATAATTTTCTAGAAAGTGAATAAAGGATTAATAACTGACCAAGAAGAGCATAAGAAACTACCCCTCAAGTGCCTGCAAAGGGAGACAGTGAAGAGAAACAAGCTGATTTGCCTTGCAAAATCCCACAAGGGCTCAGAGGCACAGAGAAGACTGAGAGGTGGGTTAGTTGAAAGACTGTCAAGTTCCCACACATACACACACACCCTGCCCAACCAAGTAAATACATACACACATATATGCATATACCAGAAGAAACCAGATGTTTATTCTCTGGATAAATAAAAATGACAATTTTTTTAATTCAATAGCACCAGGCACCATGGAGATGTACGAAACAAAAAGACAGTTTTTGAGTTTAAAAAAAAAGACAGTCTCACTTTGTCGCCCAGGCTGGAGTGCAGTGGTGTGATTTCGGCTCACTACAACCTCCACCTCCCAGGTTCAAGTGATTCTCCTGCCTCAACCTCCCAAGTAGCTAGGATTACAGGTGTGAGCCACTATGCTCAGCTAATTTTTGTGTTTTTAGTAGAGATGGGGGGTCTCATCATGTTGGCCAGGCTGGTCTCGAACTCCCGGCTTCAAGTGATCCACCGCCACGGCCTCTGAAAGTGCTAGGATTGCAGGCTTGACCCACCGCACCTGTACTAAAATCTTTATGCTGAATTTACTCTGGTACTCTTTAACCTAGGATAGGAGAACTAAGCTCTTTACCCTAGTACTATTTTTAAAACGCACACCTTTCGGGAAAGTTTTTACTCTGAAAGAGAGAAGCCAAAGTAAATGGGGGGTTGGAGGGAGAGAAAACCAAAGCAAAGGAAAACAACGCAGAGAGCACAGAAGTACTGCCAAAACTCTACAAAATATTGTCAGAGATATAGGAGAAGGTGGTATATCCATGAAGCACCAACAGGATGCTGTAAAAAAAAAAAAAAAAGGAACAGAGTACAGAAATTACTTTTAAAAAATTAAAAGTAGGAGAGCCAAAATAAAAAGTTTCATAGGAAGATTGGTGAACAGAGTTGAGGAAATCACCCAAAAGATTAAAAAAAAAAACAGTGAGATGAAAAATAGAAGATAAAAGATAAGAGAATTGGAGAGTCAATCCAGAATATTTCATAAAGAAAGAAAAAATAAACGATAGTGAAAAAAATATTAAAAAATAATTCAAGCAACTTTCCAAGAACTATAGGATATAGATCTCCAAGAATGAAAATATCCACCAATGGGCTTTTGATTTACAATGAGTTTTTTTTTTTTTTTAATGCCAAGCTTTATCATCGTGAAAGCTTAGAACACTGGCAATAAAAGGTTTTTCTAAGAGCATCAAAAGAGAAAAAGCAAAGTTGAAGTCAAATTAACACATGACTTCTCAACAGCAACAGTGGATGCTAGAAAACAACAAAGCAATATTGTCAAAATTCTGAGTGAAACTAGAATTTATAGCCAGCCAAACTATGGATCAAGCATAAAAGAAGAATAAGGACATTTTCAGACCAGCAAACCCAGAAAGAGCATAACATAGCTGCCCAAAAATAGTGGATCTAATATTGATGAAAAGTCGTGGAAGACAACTGTGCAACTGGCCAAGAAAGCAGCCTGTTCAGCAGGCTTTCAGCGGGGAGGTCATCAAGGAAAAGAAGAAAATGGAGTGAGTGAGCACATGGAAATTGTTATTGACAGCTACAGAACAAAACATTGGAGCATTTAGAGGAAATATTAATAGTGTCATAGATATCTAGTAAATGAAAAATAAGGCAACTTTTAATACTCAGCAAAAGTTATACTAGAAAAGAAGCACAATTATACTATTTAACTTGATAGTGAATAATAGTTGTGTAGTAATGTGTAAACATTAACTTCTAATTTTACTTTTTTAAAGTGTGATATAAGCATGTCAAGAAACTGATGAAACCGAATGAGGCAGAAAGATAACTAAATTCTTACCTACTATGCCTGTAATCCCAGCACTTTGGGAGGCTGAGGCAGGAGGATCACTTGTGGCCAGGAGTTCGAGACCAGCCATGGCCAACATGGTGAACCCCAACTCTACTAAAAATACAAAAAAAAATTAACCAGGCATGGTGGTGCATGCCTATAACCCCAGCTACTCTGGAAGCTGAGGCATGAGAATCCTCTGAACCTGGGAGGCAAAGGTTGCAGTGAGCCAAGATCGCACCACTGCACTCCAGCCTGAGCAACACCAAAAACAAAAAAGTCATGATCAAGTCTAAAATCGCAAGAAATAGCAGTTTACCAATAATATTTAGAAAATAGATGTAAACACCAGGAGTACAGCTGGAAGAGCTAAAGGTGGTCACCTATAGAGAATGGGACTTGGAGGTAGGGGTAGTTAGAACAGAGGATTATGAAAATTATTCAAATTTTACAATTAGGTTGATTTAGTCTGTTATTATTTATTATTATATATTTATATCATATATCTTTAATATTATAAAATATGCTTAAAATAATATATTTTAAGATTAGGAAGACATGAAGGAGGCAGAGAGAGAGGAAGGCAGGAAGGAAGGACAATGTCTTGACCCTGTACCTTTCCAAACACACTGGGATTGCTCACAGAGCTGCATTTTTCCATTAGCCTGCTGAACCACCTTCTGGGTTACAAAGAGTTGTTTTAGGCATTTCTGAAAATAAACACACATAAGGAGAATACTTCTTTAGAAACATATATGTACAACTAAAATGTGATGTATAATATAGAATTACAACTGGTAATTCACTAAGGAGTTCAAAGATTCCACATTGTAAAAGCCAACACCACAATAATCACTATTATTTATTAATTAAACACTATGTAATGAATAGTGCTGAGCGTTTTACATATATTATTTCTCCTGCTCTATGGAGTTCAACAACTCCGTAATTAAAAATAGGATAGCCAAAATAAAAAGTTTTGGCTAGGAAGGTTGGTGAACAGAGTTGAGGAAATCACCCAAAAGGTTAAAAAAAAAAAAAAGTGAGATGAAAACTATAAGATAAAAGAGAATTGGAGAGACAATCCAAATATTTCATGAAGAAAAAATAAACGATAGTCAAAAAAATTATTAAAAATAATTCAAGCAAATTTCCAAGAACTATAGGATATGGATCTCCAAGAATGAAAATATCCACCAATGGGCTTTTGATTTATAATGAGGTTTTTTTTTTAATGCCAAGCTTTATCATCATGAAATCATAGAACACTGGTGATAAAAGACTATGGAGTTCAACAACTCCATACAGCAGGTATTTTTTGGCTAGAATAAAATCTTTTTTTATTCTTCTAGCCTAAAAATCCGTTTAGCCTATACACCATAGGCTGGTGATATCTCCAAAGCCTGCCACAACTGAACTGCCATCTTAAGGTCCCTTTTTATTAACACCTTCACAGAGTTCTTAAGTAAGTTTACTAAAATTCCATGTGCACAAAAATCTGGGTCCTATCCCTTTGGGCCAATATATAAAGAGCACTTCTGACACTCTTACATCCAACTTCAATCAAAAACACCTGGGAAAATTAGTAATAAGTGGATAGAAAAATAACTGATGAAATTTCCTAAAAACATACTGATAAATGGTTAAAGCAAAGAAGATTCTGTTTTGCTTCTTTACAACAAGATATTTCCTCCCCCAAATATGACAAACACTATGTCAGGTTCACAACTACGCCAAAGGTCATGTTGAGGTCCAGAGGGAGTGGGTGAATGAGCAGAAAGAACACTCGGGGGCGGGGGGGGAGTGGCTGTAGGCAGGTGAATGATTTTATTCAGCAGCAGCTCTCATCAACAGCTTTCTTAACTAGCTCTCTACGCTGTTCACCTTTATCTCAGCTGCTTAATCCCTCACACACAGCTGCATGGCTGGCTCTCCCCTGCCTTCAGGGTCAGCAGCTTAACACTTTCTTTCTCTGGGTACAAGCAAGCCAAGCTGTGTTCTGGCTCCCCTCATCCATCTGCAAAGACAGACAGCTCTGGCTTTCTCTTTCTCCGGGTGCCAGCTCCTGCACAGTGTCAACAGGGCAATTATACCTTTCACAGACAACAGTCGCTTAGAGCCAAGTGATGGCTTTCCGGGTGTTACAGCGGTGAGCTATAGTGGTGAGCTTCTCCATGTTGTGTCTACATGGCTGATAACAAGTGGAGTTATACACCTGTGCTCTAGACTCATTGAGTCATGAAGAATGTAAACATCCTACCTCAGCCTATCCTTGACCAAAGCACAGCCATGTTCCTTACACTCTGGGTCCCCACAGTTCAGAAAGAGTCTCTCTGACAGGCAACGTTTTGGTATTTTGTTTTTCTTTCTTGATGTTATGTCACATAATTGGCATTGCTGTCAATGAATCATGGTTTTAGTTACTCAAGGTAGAACAACTAACTGGAAAGCAGGGTTTCCCAACCTTGGCACTATGGGCATTTGGCAGCCAATAATTCATTGTTGTGGGAGCTGTTCTGTGCATTGTAGGATGTTTAGCAGTAACCCAGGCCTTCACCCACAAGATGCACTCCCCGTGAGTTGTAACAATCAAATGTCTTTAGATATTGCCAAATGCCCCTTGATGAGTAATATCACCCCAAGTTGAGAACCATTAGTATAAAATAATATTCCTAAAATGGCCTGCTCATCAGTAGTTCAATGACCTCTTCACAGACTCACTTCTTCAGAATCCCACAGTTACCACAAAGCTGATCACAGCAAGGTTTAGCAGGTACTTCTGTTCTGTGGGTGCAGGGGTGCTCTTTCCTAGATTAGATCTACTTACTACTTTAATCAGCAACTTCATATGGAGCTCCTGAAAGATGAATTCTGAAAGTCTCCACGGCTATGCAGGCCCTCATTGTGGAACACCCACCAGATGATCAGTGAGGACCACATGAAGACACACGTTTACTCTACAGGGAAAAGACCTCGCTTTGTGTCTTCACCACTCTCAAAGCTATTTGACTTCTAACTAATCATGGCAAAAAATGCTCTCCCTAACATCGTAGAGCGGCTTCCATTATCCCCTGTCCAGGTTCTTCAGTGATGCTGGGGTGACGTTCCAGCTGGTATAACAATTGCTAAGGAGTATCTTGCCAACACCATCATGAGCCCACAGATGGAGCCACAAACCTTGCTGCCACCAGTTACCAGAAAGGATAAGAGGAAGGAAAAGGGAAATCCTAAAGGGTGGGACAGCAAAAACTCCAATCAGCAGTAGAGGGTGAAAAAGAAAGGAGTGTTAATAACCTGGCCCAGGTTTGAGGCCACTGGTGCCCCCTAATTATCTAGTAGGACTCCCTGGCCATTCCCTATCCTCCAAACCCATATCCAACAATAAAGCACACATCAAAATTCCTGCTCTAAAACATTGACTTCCAACTGCATATGAGTTCAGATAACTAAAATTTATATTTACAATATTTTATTATTCTTCTAGCAAAATAGCCAAGCACAGAAAAAAGGCATACACTGAATAAGTAATTTTGCTTACATTGAGAATTTATGACATTCCTAGTTCAAAGTTTTTGAACTGAAACATTGATTCCTTCAAAGACTCTTCACTGGATTTGATAAATTCAAAAACATGTTATTGATATTTAACATCCCCAAAAGATTTATGTCAGACTCCTAAGATCTTAAAACTATGATAAATAAGAGATACCTAAATGTAGAAAAGGTACTTAACCAAGAAAAAAACAACAAGAAAGGCTTAAGGGAAATATTTAAAAGACCATCATATAGAGCAATAATTCAACTTTTCCTAAGAGACCCCAAAGGACAGATCACATCATCACACAGATGGAAATGATGACAGCAAGAGATCCTTAGGCTAAGAGGAAGCATACCATAGTAAGTATAATTTCATTATATTTTTAACTTTTACCTGTTTGTAAAGATAAAATGGTTATTCTCATTTTCACTTTTTTGATTAATCCCAATTCAACATTTTCTCATATATTTGAGGGATATCTTCTTTCTTTTACAAAGTGGCTCTACTATTCATATCCTTTAATTATTCATTTTTTTTTTTACCAGGAATGCATCATTTCCTCCTTGATGGGTAAGAGCAGCTAAGCAACTCTTTCCTTACATTTGCGACTAAGTTGTCTCAGCTTCTCTAGACGAGGGATCTTCAGTTTTTTTCTCTTTACCTACCTGCCCTTTTGAGGCAACATTTTCTTTCCAGTCTCTGTCCATTGCATGAGATGCCTTGCAAAAATGGAGAGCAGAGTTACTTGTTTCAGAAATTCCTTTGCTGGGGGTTTTCGGTGGTTCTTTGCAGGATCCTACAAGAAAGACATTTATCTTTGAATTTGGTTTTTAAAACAAGATAATCACTTTGATTGTAGGTCTGGCCGTGGCATCTTTCACAGTAGGACAGAGTGAGAAAGTCCAAGCTCTCATCGCTCCAAAGTCCATTGCAGAGAGCAGGACAGAATTTATCCAGACTGCTGACTTCATAAGGTTGTCACTCAATGAGAAAGCTGCCTCAGTGGTCTCTAGAGCAGGAAAGAGGTGCCAAGATTAAAGACCTGACTTCATCTGCAGCAGCAGCAGTGTAAATGCTTTATCTCTGTATGGAAAAAAAAAAAAAAACAGATTTGCACATTTGAAGAATGGATAGAAACAGTTGCATAGTTTTAAATGATAGTGGAAAGAGTATCTGGTTTGCCCGAGCTATGGTCATCCTGCAAGGAAAGCATTATGGGATGCTTGCTTTGCCAGCATTGACATTCACTGCATAATCATGAGCAAATCACTCTGCCTCTCTCCCCCTTTCTATTGCAGAAAGATGTTTTAAAGATAGTTTAAGACGGCATCAGTGAAATACTTTCTAACTTAAAGTAATAGAAGAGTCAGTGTTTCTTGCATCAATATTATTCCTATCTATTCTCTTCTCAAGATTGAGAAAGCCCTTTACCAGACTTTCAACTGCACTGGAAACCTGTCAAGTCATTCTCTAAAACTAAATATCTGCCATATCACTTGTTCATCACAGGAGCCAAGGGACCTTTGGAAAATCTTGGCCTTTTGCTATGTGACATCTCTTCTTCATTTGGACAACCATGGGCTTGATAAACTCTCACTAATGTTCCTAGAGCCTAGTACCTCAAGTACTGAGACATTCAAAATTTAAGCAATATAGATTACATTTAGGGAGAAGAAGGATAAAAATACGAAATGTTGGTCAAAGTTTTAGATCTTGCTCTTTGTCCTGAGAAATTATGCATGCTTGCTTTCTCGTGGTATTTGTAAAAGAGTACAGGGACGAAAAAGCCAGCTCTGAGAACTTCAAATGAGAAAGAAAAAGTTGCAGTCAGAGGCTAGTACTGACAATCACTCCAGTTATAAACAAAGAGGTCAGGTCCACCAGCCTCAGAAAGAAGGGACCTCTCAGGTTCTGTCCACAGAGCATTACTGAAAATGAACCTCTCCATAAATGTCCCTTTGGAATGGGAAGATCTTCAGTATCTGCTCTTCTAAAACAAAAAGAAAGAAACCCCACTAGCAAAGCACTGAGAAACCAATAGATCTGATTAATCCCTAGTATTAACTTAAGTAGAAAAATAAAATGGCCTTTCTGGTAAAATCCTTTTGGTTAATATCTGATTTTTTAATTTCTCACACAATGTCATACTTTTTTAAAAAATCAATAAATTAATTTAGAGCCTCGAAAGAAAAAGGGAGCCCCTAATTTTAGCCAGAAATTCTTCCAAAAACAATCAGCATCAAAAGTGTCCCTCAATTGCAGTGAGATACAAAAGATTTCTTTTAGAAGATAGTCATAACAATGACCTTTTTCACAACCCCTTATCTCCTACTGCTTCCCTCCTTGGTTATTAAATACTTTCAATTATTAAATACTTTCAGTATTAATGCCTGTCGTTACATGGGAATTTCATTGGTTTGAAAAAAATCTGGGCTCCCTTTCAATCTGCAGACTGCAATGCATCATCGTGTCTGATGTCACTGAAAAGAGCTGGCACTTCTATTAACATTTGTCTTAATAAATACACTGATAGTCAAAAGAATTATGTTGCCTGCCGGGCGCGGTGGCTCAAGCCTGTAATCCCAGCACTTTGGGAGGCCGAGACGGGTGGATCACGAGGTCAGGAGATCGAGACCATCCTGGCTAACTCGGTGAAACCCCGTCTCTACTAAAAAAAAAAAAAACTAGCTGGGCGAGGTGGCGGGCGCCTGTAGTCCCAGCTACTCCAGAGGCTGAGGCAGGAGAATGGCGTAAACCCGGGAGGAGGAGCTTGCAGTGAGCTGAGATCCGGCCACTGCACTCCAGCCTGGGTGACAGAGCAAGACTCCGTCTCAAAAAAAAAAAAAAGAATTATGTTGCCTATGATTCTCAAAAGAGAGAATGGGAATTACATCAGCTGATGATAGGTGACAAATTTTGCTTCTGAAGGATGGGAATGAAAATGGCTGTGCCCAAATGAGAATTACATATTTCAGAGAGAGAGTTTGTGTTTCGGGGCTCTGGCAGGTTGATCATGGATCCTGCCCTTCACACTGGTGGTTTGGAGCCCACTCCCCTATCTCTGCCCCATCATAGGCATCAGACTGTCTCTCACTCTCCTTTCCTTCCCTTTTCTTCATTTTCCCTACTACTTTTGGAGGTTCTTCTTTCTTCTTTCTTTCTCCTCTTCCTCCTCCTCCTCCTCTGTCTCCTTCTCCCCTCTTCTCTCTTTCTTTTTGTCTCTCTCCCCTCATCCACCCCCTCATCCCTCTCCCTTGCTTCCTTCCGCTTACTTTCTCTTCCTCTCATTCTCTCCTGCTTGTGTCTTTTCCTTCTATTTCACATCTGATTATTCCATTACTAACGCATAATTTTTTCTGACTCTGTATACCAGGAACCTTACCAGTCATTAAAATTCTATACTTTGCAAAACAAAAGCACATATATATGTGTGTGTATACATATACATATATACATACACATTCATACAGTCTTTACAAAAGTAATCAACTAACCAATGCAAGTCTCGAAAACATATTAAAATTAAGCTAAATTTGGCCTGAGGATGTAGGATGAGTCCCTGTATCTTAAACTGCAACCTAACTTGGGATGTAAACTAACTGAAAGCCTAACTTAGCTGAGTCTCTGCCAATCACAGAAGCTGAGCTTCAGTCAATCACAGGTGGCCAACTAATCAGACCACGTGCAAATAAGGCAAACTGAGCTGTAGCCAATCAGGCCGGCTTCTACTCACTCCCAATTCCTGTCCATAAATGCTGCTCGCCCCCACATGGCGGAGTGGTTCTCTGGTTGCCCATTGGCCAATGGTTCTTTGCACAACTAACTTTGTTAAATTTAATTTGTCTAAAGTTTTGGGTTTTTTTTTTAACACATACAGTACCTTTCCTTTGTTTTTGTGTCATTTCTCCCCACCTTGGAAATTTCTTATTCAAAGGGAGAAAAGGAGAAAACAGTTGACTCAATGTGGCACTCCTTAGTTCTACAAGACAAAGAATCTCTCAGGAACATATCTTTTATTCACGTTGCATAACTGGGCTGTGGCATTTGGGGCTCCTCACCTAGAGTCAAGGTTTCTTTCTCAGGCGTTGTCTTCAGCACTGATCCAGAAGCTTCTGGGAGGTAGGTGGTTGACTGCTCTTCCCCAAAGGAATCAGAGGACAAAGCCCTGGTTTGACTTTGCCTCCACCTTGTGGTAATGGGGCTACTCGCAACAGGAATCTCCGCGGACAACCTCTTCGCAAAGTTACTCTTAAAGTCAGAATACGTAGCATTAACTGAATCAAATACCTGTTTAACAACAAAAACAGCTGTAACTCCACTGGCCTCAGTGATGCAAAAGTAAAAATTCCCTAGAAGAGAATTCAGATGACTTATCTAGTACACCACCAATAAAATATATATAATGAGATTTTTTAATTTTTGTAACCTGGATGTTATTTTATATATTTATATATATTTTTGTATATAGTTATACATTAAATGTTATATTTTACAGTTACATATTATACAAA
>NW_012114933.1:5188591-5254033 GCF_000951035.1 Colobus angolensis palliatus
TATTTATATTTATAAAACATGTTATTTTTATATGTATTTATATATAAAACATGTTACATATTTTTATATATTTATGTGTAAACTTACATTTTCATATATATTTATGTGTAAAATATGTTACATTTTTATGTTTATATGTGAAATCTATTATTTTATATGTAAAATAGATATACTTTTTTCCTATCTAAAAAACAATTAAATGCCACTACTTACTTAGAGCCTCTGCTCAAGGGTCTGTAGGTGTACCAAAGTAGTTTAGGGAGTAATTACATTTATAAATATGACCATTACATATCAGTGTAAAATATGACATATGATACAACACTGTGTACTGAACATGCAAGATGTTTGTATGAAATAATAAAATTTCAAATCTGGATATAAACAGCAATTTTTTAGTCCAAACCCTTCATTTCACAAATGGGGAAGCTGAGGCCTAGAGAAAGTAAGTGATTTGCTCATCTGTCCATCCTCTCTTAAGAAACACTAGGAGTTTGATATTCATCGAGCCTGTAGTAGTGAACCATCCCATGTAGCCACGTGAAATTAAAATGCAAGTGACAAACTGGAAATGAATTATCGTTTAACAAAATGACAGACAAATTACGTTAAAATCCTAGTCATAAAGAGCTCTTATAGAAATTGACAAGTTTACCAACTCAATAGAAAAACTGGGGCATAGGACATTAAAAAGGCAATTCATGGCCGGGCGCGGTGGCTCAAGCCTGTAATCCCAGCACTTTGGGAGGCCTAGACGGGCGGATCAGGAGGTAGGGAGATGGAGACCATCCTGGCTAACACGGTGAAACCCCGTCTCTACTAAAAAAATACAAAAAAACTAGCCGGGCGATGTGGCGGGCGCCTGTAGTCCCAGTTACTCGGGAGGCTGAGGCAGGAGAATGGCGTAAACCAGGGAGGCGGAGCTTGCAGTGAGCCGAGATCGCGCCACTGCACTCCAGCCTGGGCGACAGAGCGAGACTCCGTCTCAAAAAAAAAACAAAAACAAAAAAAAAAAAGGCAATTCATAAAAGAGATATATAAATGCCCAAAAGATATTTAATCTCACTAGCAATCAAAGAAATGCAAATTTAAAACAGCAATGAGATGTTAGCAATAATTTTTTTGTGACAATCCCTGGTGTTGAAGGTGCCAAAAACAAACGCTGGCATGCACTGCTGGTGGGGGTTAAATTAGTATCTGGAAAGGACTTATGGACAATGTGCGTCCAAAGCCTTCAAATAGGTGCATAACTTCTACTGACCCAGCAATATCACCTCTAAGAATTTAAAAAAGAAATCAGCTGGCCATGGCTGCCCATGCCTGTAATCCTAGCTCTTTGTGAGGCTGAGGCAAGCAGATTGCTTGAGCCCAGGTGTTTGGGACCAGCCTGGGCAACAAGGCAAAACCCTGTCTCTACAAAAAATACAAGAATGAGTCAAGCATGGTGGCGTGCACTTGTATTCCCAGCTACTTGACGTGGCTGAGGTAGGAGGATTGCTTGCTGTAGTGAGCCACGTTGGCGCCACTGCACTCCAGCCTGGGGGACAAAGTGCCACTCTGTCTCAAAGTAAAAAAAAAAAAAGAAAAGAAAAGAAATCTAAGATATGAGCCAAGATGGAGAAAACATCCAGCTTTACTGACTACTTACTATGTATGAACCCCTATGTAGATGGTTTTACACGTTTGTATTTAATCCTAAGAAACATCTGTGAAGCAGATGTTATTTACGCCCATTTTATCAGTGAAGAAACTGAGGCTTAGAGGTCAAGTGAATTGCCCAAGACTACACAGTAAGTGGAGATACCACACCCGAGGCTCACCTGTCTGACCCCAGAGTCCAGGCTCTCAACTGAGAACATGAGGGTGTGTACTGCATTTTACATGTTTATAAGTACAAAAAGATGTGAGACAGACTAAATATTTACCAATGGAGAACTGACTAGGCAAACTAACAGGACATCTCTAAGAGGGACTGCTCTGCTGCCATCAGAAATGGCATACATTAGGGAAATGTAAACTAAACCATACCAAAGCACCACTTCACACCCAAGAGGATGGTTAGAATTTTTCTAATGGAAACTAATAAGCATTGGTAAGGATGCAAAGAAACTGGAAGCTTTGTACATTGCAAGTGTACAGAATGTGAAAGGATGCAGTCACTGTGGAAGATTAGTTTGGTGATCCCTCAAAAAGACAAACCTAGAATTACCACATGACCCAGCAAGTCCACTCGTAGGTATATGTACTCAAATTCTTGTGCACATAAGTTCATAGTAGCGCTAATCACAATAAGAAGGTGCAGACAGCCCAAACGTTCATCAACAGATGAATGCGTAGACAAATCATGGGACGTATCTATATATGCAAGTGATCTACATATCACTCCCAAGAGGAATGAGTTGCTGATACATGTCATAGTGTGCATAAGCCTTGAAAGCATTATGCTAAGTGAAAGAAGCCAGACAGGAAAGGTCACATATCGTATGATTCCATCTATAGGAAACAGTCAGCATAAGAAAATCCACAGGGAGAGAATACAGATTGGTCATTGTCAGAGATTACGGGAGGAGGAAATGGGGAGCAACTGCTTAATGGGTATGGAGTTTTCTTTTGAGGTGATGAAAACATTTTGGAACAAGAGAGAAGTGGTGGTTCCAGAACATTGGGAATACACTAAAACCACTGAATTGGTGTCTTAAAAGGTTATTTTTGGCCGGGTGCAGTGGCTCACACCTGTAATCCCAACACTTTGGGAGACTGAGGCGGGTAAATCACCTGAGCTCAGGAGTTCGAGACCAGCCTAACCAATATGATGAAACCCCATCTCTACTAAAAACACAAAAATTAGCCAGGCATGGTGGCATGCACTTGTAATTCCAGCTACTTGGGAGGCTGAGACAAGAGAACCACTTGAACCCAGGAGGCAGAGATTGCAGTGAGCCAAGATGGCACCATTGCACTCCAGCCTGGGCAACAAGAGCAAAACTCCGTCTCAAAAAAAAAAAAAAAGTTATTTTTAATATGAGAATTTCACTTCAATAAAAGAAATATTTTTTAAAATGGTAACATAGGATAATAGTGAATGAAACATGCAAATGCTCACAATATATTGCTAGCTATAAAACAGGGACTATAAAACAGAATTCCAATACAGTCCCACTTCCTAGATCTAAATGAAAGATAGGAAAGGAATATGCTAGAATGTTGAAGCAGTAAGCTTTGATTCAGTTTGGGTTTTTTACTAAGCATATGTGAGGGCGCTGGCCCACCCTGCCTGCAGCCCCCAGGGGGCAAGGCCAGCTCTGTCTCCACTGCTGCTCTGTGCTCTCCCCACCAACTGACCGAAGAGAACATCTTTCCCAGGAGACAGGCCGTTGTAAAGAGTGTTGTTGGGGGTCAGTTTTTCTGTCTTACAGCTCTTTGTTTTTGAGTAGGAATGGGAAAGATGAAAAGAAGCTGCACGTGTCAATCAGGCATCTCAATCTCAGAAGCCTAGACTAGGGGGCAGCAGGTAAGGTGATGAGTAACGCCAGCCTGGATGAGAAGCGTGACCCACTCTGGCCTTCTTTTTTGTTTTGCTTTGTTATTTTGAGGCAGTCTCACTCTGTCACCCAGGCTAAGTGTAGCAGGACGATCATGGCTCACTGCAGCCTCGATGTCCCAGAGCTCAAGCGATCTTCCTGCCTCAGGCTCACCAGTAGCTGGGACTACAGGTGTGCACCACCATGCCTGGCTAATTTTTGTATTTTTTGGAGAGACGGGGTTTCACCATGTTGCCCAGGCTGGTCTTTAACTCCTGGGCTCAAGCAATCCTCCCACCTAAGCCCCTCAAGGTGCTAGGATTACAAGCATGAGCCCCTCACAGGGCCACTTGGACTTTCATTTCCCCACTGTTTTTATTTCTCTCCACTAAGAAAAAAACCACAGTACCAGCTCAGAGGCTATGGGGTCTTGGCCCCAGAAACTGAGGGAATCTCTCAAACTTTAATGTTCGTGTTTTAGCCGCAGCAAGAACACACTGAGACACATTGTCTCATTTCATAAAAGATGTTAGAAATTTAGACTTTTCATATGAATTTTCCCACTTTTTAAAGTGTTCAACTGATTCTAATTTTTAGAAAAGACTGGAGGACTGAACAGAGCATGTTTGTGGGCCACATTCAGTGGGCTATGTTTGCAACGGCTCCACTATGTCCAAGTAGCCCTTACCCTCATAGGTACCAAGAAAGGGAGGAGACACCATATTGGAAGATAGACTTAGTTTGCAGAAAACATGGCAGAGGACAGAGACACTTGCTCAAAGGTTTCCTTGGAGCAAAATTCCAAGGAAATTCCAAACTTTAAATGTATATTTAAAAAATTCTGGGTTTAAAAGAGGAAATTAAAGAATAACAATTTGATGCTATGTCAGCTATGTCCGTGAAAACTATTGAGAAATTGCATATTGACAATATCCTACTGCCTTAGCAGATCTGAGTTTCTGTGACCCATCTACCATCACTCTGTCCACGCTGAATGTTTCCCACTTGTGATGTTCATCCCCAGTTCTCTGCCAGGGAACCCCCAGCCACCTTCACATCTGGGTTCAGCCATCAACTCCTTCAGGAAGGTGTCTCTGACTTTCCCTTCCTCCCTATTCCAAACTAGGTTAGGCAGCCAATGGTAGCTAAATAATGGTCCCCAGAGATATCCAGATCCTAATCCCTGGAACCTGTAAGTGTTACTTCATATGCCAAAGGGGCTATGCAGATTTAAGTTCAGGATGAAGTTAAGTTGAGGTAAGGAGACTGTCGTGGATTTTCAGGATGAGTCCTAAATGCAATGACATGTATCCTTGTAAGAGGAAGGCAGAGGGAGATGTGACTGCACACAGTAGAGGAGAAGCAATGTGACCACAAAGGCAGAGACCAGAGTGATAGGGCCACAGGCCAAGAAATGCTGGCAGGTACCAGAAACTGGAAGAGGAAAGGAATGGATTCTCCCCTAGAGCCTCTGGAGGAGGCCAGGCCCTGCTGACACCCCAGCTTCTCCCCAATGAAACTGAGTTTGGACCTCTGACCTCCGTAACTAGAAGAGAATACATACGTTTAAGCCACCAAGTTTGTGGTAATTTGCTGCAGCAGCCCTAGGGAACAAACACTCAGCCCTCCCTGTGCTTCCACACCCATAGTGCATGCTCCAGCATGACCACCCTGTGTTAATAACATTTACCAAACACTTAATCCGTGCCAAGCAATGGGATATATGATTTAGAGGGAGTGTTTATTTTAGTTTCATCACAACCCTGTGAAATAGGTACTAGTATTATTTCCCCCATTCTACAGAGTTGGAAGACAAATCTTAATGATATTAAGTAATTTGAGCAAGGATGTAGAGCTAATAGGCAGCTGTATACTGCATACAGCTGTATAGATCATTTTCTCTATGAATGGCACCCTCTAGAATATGCAGTGCACAACCTTCACAACCAACCAGAGCAACACTGCCACGGTTTGAACTCTAACAAATCAATCTAATCCCTATGCTAAAAAGCAGGTCTGCTCATATTCCACTTTTTTACTTTCTCTCCTGCTATATCATATACTCCTTAAGACCAGGGACTTTGTCTTTTATTTAACTATCCTTGGGACATTGGTATCTAGGAACCCCATAATGATGAATACCCAAATAGATGAAACCCCAAATAGATGAATCTCTTCCCCTAGAGGCAATTAGTACTAAAAAGGGACAAGGGATTTCAGAAAGAATCCAGAGGCAAGGAAATAAGATGTTTTTATCCTTCTCCATTAAGAACAATTCTCAGGCCGGGCACAGTGGCTCACGCCTATAATCCCAGCACTTGGGGAGGCCAAGGCAGGCAGATTACTTGAGCTCAGGAGTTTGATACTAGCCTCGACAATGTGGTGAAACCCCATCTGAACAAAAATACAAAAATTAGCCGGGCATGGTGGCGTGCCTATAGTCCCAGCTGCTCAGGAGGCTGAGGTGGGAGGATGGCTTGAGCCCAGGAGCCAGAGGTTGCAGTGAACCAAGATCATGCCACAACACTCCAGCCTGGGCAATAGAGCTAGACCTTGTCTCATCAAAAAAAAAAAAGAAAAAAAAAGAGAACAATTCTCAAATTGTACAGAGTAAAACAAACATTTCTCCAGAAATTAGAGAATGAGATAAATGAAACAACAAAAGTGCATCTGGGTTTTTAAAACAAGTTCAAGTCTGTAGGTCCAGATAAATAAAACCCAGAGGAATGACAGCACTTTCAGAACTGATATGTGTTAGTGATCTATGAGCAAAACATGACAAATATGAAAAATACATGCCCCCGATAGATAAATGTATTCTTTTTCATGGTTTTCCAATAGGAGGAGCAACTAACTAGTAATAAATTTGCTGCCAGTGTCCTAGATGGCACAAGTCAGCAGATCCACGTTAGCCTGAATAAATCCCCCTGTGGTGGACTAAAGGGTTTAGTCTCTGGCCTTCTGCTATTCAACTCGTTATTAGCAGCTTAAATGGAGATCTATTTATCAAAATTGTTCATTACTCTAAGCTGAAAATATAATTAAAGTACTAAAGGACAGAATATAATTCAGAATAAAGTCTGGGACAAGGGCCAAAGCAGCAAAATTTAATTCAATCAAGTTGCATAAACAATATTCGTATTTAGATTTTTTTTCTTCATTGCACAGGCATAAGATGGAAGAGAACTGACATGCAGTGAAAAAGATTGATGGTGTTAGGCAGCCCCCACTAGAATATGAGTGAACAGTACAGTGAAATGATTGTTAAAAATCAGTACAATTTTAGGTCCCATTGACAAAAAATAGCATCCAGAACAGGAGCAATCAAAACCCTGTGTCTCTGTACCGCTCCGATAGCATCTGGAGAACCACATCCAGTCCCAGAACTGTTCTTCAGGAAGGGAGATGGACAAGTCAGGATTCAAACCCTGAGTTCATTTGGAGGAAAGAGACCACAGTGACAAGGGTCAGGGTAAACACAGTAATGGGGCAACACCCCAGCACATCCAATGGTGGAAACCTGGGGTGCTTAGTCTAGAAGAAAGAAAACTCAAAAGGGTCTGGTGCAGTGGCTCACACCTCTAATCCAAGCACTTTGGGGGGCCAATGCAGAGGGGGAATCACTTGAGGCCAGGAGTTCCAGACCAGCCTGGGCAAGTGAGACCCCATCTCTAAAAAGAAAAAATCAAAAAACTAGCTGTCCATGGTGGCACGCACCTGTGGTCCCAGCTACTTGGGAGGCTAAGGTGGGAGGATCGCTTGATCCCAGGAGGTCAAGGATGCAGCGAGCCATGATCATGCCACTGCACTCCAGCCTGGGTGACAGAGTGAGACCCTGTCTCAAATTACAAAAAAGAAAAAGAAAAAAGAGGGAAACCCAAAATGAACTGTCCAAATATTTAAAGTGATGCAATCTATGAATAAAAGAAAAACGTACTTTATATTGCTCCCTATGATACAACCAGGACCCATGAAGGGGTAGATTCAATTCAGAGAACTTTGAAAGAGAGCACAGTTTGAATATAAAGTAAAATTCTGTCAGTCCCTGCACTAGGGACATATGGTTCATAGTGGTATAGATGAACATTAATAATTATGTATTTAATGTCATTTTATAATTTTTTAGTTTTGATGTAAAGTTTTCCTTATAAAAAATTAATTTCAGAAAAATAAATTGTATTTAAATACTCATTTGTTAGTATGAATATTAAAATGTTAAGCAAATAAATGATATACAGATACGGCAAATCACACGGTGGTATTCCTTCAATGACTGCAGTGAAGGAAACACTGCTGCAGATTGTGCTATTTCATCTTCAGTATTTTTAAACTTCTGTTCCAGGATCTATCTCCTGCTGAGGAAATGCCTGTCGCATAGTTTTGAATGACTCAAGTATTTATTAATAGAAAGGAAGAGGAAGATAAGAAAAGTAAGACAAAGAAGGGAAAAGGGATGAATGACTTGGTACTCCAAGCACATCAATTCAGCTTGTTTACCTGTAGAGTTCACATCACAGTGACATTAAACCAGGAGGAATTCAGAGCACCAGAGCCAAAAATAATTAGAAAAGAACCCAGAGGGGTTAAAAATAAAGTCAGGAAGTAACAGAATGTAACAACTGAGAAAATAGAAACAAATATGTCTACTGACAAATAATTTGACACACAAATATCCAGTGGGTGGGAAAAACCTAGACATGCCAGAAAAGACCTGCTGGTGATGCCAGTCTTGCTAGAACCTCAAGACAAAGATAAAAGTAGGAAAGACAGCCCAGGTAGCTCTAAAGCATACCCTAACCTTGTTCCTTAACCTCTGAGGGGTGGTGTGCCCCTCCCACCCACCACCAGCCCAACGCAGCAACATTCTGTCCACAAGACGTTTCAAATGTAGGGTCTCAATGCTATTTCAAATTAGTCATGAAGACCAAAATGTTCATCTTCTCATGTATGAACCTTCAATGCCTTCCCATCCTAGTGGGCAATATGACCCACACACTGTCAAGGTCATTTTCAGGTAAACGTCATCCTTTATCTCCATCGCCAGTGGGGTCTACAAAATACCTTTAGCACCCACCCCTTCCTTCCATCGTGCTAGCCAAGGCTACCCTCACTAAGACTCTTTATCTATCATCTGGACCTGCTGCTGTTCTGCAGACTTCCTGTGGCCCCTTCCAGATAACTTCAGTACACACAGACAAGCCTTTTGGTGGTGTTCTCCATGCCCTCTCCTTTTTGGGCGCTTATACAGTGAGTTCTTATAAAACAAAATGCCTCTTGATGAATGAAACCCCTTGTATTAGTCTGTTCTCACACTGCTAATAAAGACATACCTGAGGCTGGGTAATTTACAAAGGAAAGAGATTTAATGGACTCACAGTTCCACATGGCTAGGGAGTCCTCACAATCATGGTGGAAGGTGAATGCGGAGCAAAGTCATGTCTCACGTGGCAGCAGGCAAAAGCTTGTGCAGGAGAACTCCCATTTACAAAACCGTCAGATCTTGTGAGACTTATTCACTACCATGAGAACAGTATAGGGGAAACCATCCCCATGATTTAGTTATCTCCATCCGGCCCCACCTTTCACATGTGGGGATTATTACAATTCAAGGTGAGGTTTGGGTGGGGACACAGCCAAACCGTATGGCCCCTCCACCAGAGTGCTACAGCCATCTCCTCACCTACCATGTTTTCTTCTAAGTAAACTTATTTACCTATTACACAGAAACAGTTCATGAAGTTGAAATAATTTTGGTTATGAAGTTGAAAGTTCAAAATTCTATTCTTCATTGTTCCATTCACTAATTCTGTGATCTTGGCTGAGTTAACTGCTCCCTATTTCAAAGAATTATCGTGAAGAAAATAATGTGTATACTAAAGAAGATTGTGTGCAGTATAAAGCTCTCTAAATACATAAGTCATTGGCCAGGCGTGGTGGCTCGCACCTGTAATCTCAGCACACTGGGAGGCTGAGGCAGGCAGCTAACGAGGTCAGGAGTTCATGACCAGCCTGACTAATATGGTGAAACCCCATCACTACTAAAAATACAAAAATTAGCTGGGCGTTTTGGCGCATGCCTGTAGTCTCAGCTACTCAGAAGACTGAGGCCAGAGAATCACTTGAACCCAGGAGGTGGGGGTTGCAGTGAGCCGAGGTTGCACCATTGCGCTCCAGTCTAGCTGACAGAGCAAGACTCTGTCTCAAAAAAAAAAAAAAGTCATTTATTTAGCACTAAGTTATTTGCTGCCTTGTTCCTTCCCTGTTTCATGTGTGTTCTCATATTTCCAAAATTGATTTTACATTTGCGTGAGGCTGGCTCCTTCCCTTGCACCTTATTTGTATCCTTTCCAGTGCCTGAGTAGGTTGATAACTGAGTCAACTGCTTTATCCCATTCTTGACCCGGTAGCTTCCTCCTGCCTTCACCATGAACTCATCAATCTCTTCCCCTCCTGTAAGAAGCCTTCCTTCATTTACTGAAAGAGTGCTGGTGGTTTTTCTAACATATTACCCCTTACGCAGAGAAATGTGCCATTTTGATATATCTATAGTCTCAGAATAGAGTTAGTATAAAAACAGAACATGAAAACAATGATGGCAGATCCCCAGAAGGCTGAGAGATGATGACATCAAACTGTATGCAGAGAAAGACTGCCAAAACAACAAAGAAGAGGTGTGCCAGGGTCAAAATCTGTGTTCATCCAACGCTGACCAGCACATGAGTTCTCCAGAGTGCTGTCTGAATGTTTGGTTAATGGACCAATGTGAAAATTTATATATCATGCCTTCATTATTTGAAGCTCTTAAGCCTTAGGAACATTAAGTTAACAAACTGGCTCTGATTTCATCCTTGACAGGAGACATACACGTAAGTTTTCAAAGTTGTTTTCATACAATATGGAATTTTGTGGTCAAACCAACCTCAACATCAGGCCTGCATAATGTTTTATTTCTGGTTGTAAAAACTGGCTTATTCAGCAATCACATGCAAGTTTGTAACAGCATAATTTTGGCCTTTTCAAATCCATTCATCTCTGGATCACTTGATAAGAGTTTCTGTGCTTATAAAACAATGGACTAGAAATTATCACAGTGATTTTATCAAAATAATATCACCCTGTGGGGCCCTGCTGAAGCAGTGGTCAGTCAACATCCCTGCCAGAGATAAATCACTCTCTTTCCACCTCAAAACACAGTTATAATGAGTTGGGTTTACATGGCTCAAATTATAATAGGTATTCTATGAATTAATTTTAAAATGC
This sequence comes from Colobus angolensis palliatus, assembly GCF_000951035.1. Classification (NCBI taxonomy): domain Eukaryota; kingdom Metazoa; phylum Chordata; class Mammalia; order Primates; family Cercopithecidae; genus Colobus; species Colobus angolensis. The sequence continues at coordinate 5,199,373 of NW_012114933.1, forward strand.
ATGCTCCTGAGCCATTTGCTTGTACAGCCTGAGGAATTAAAATATCTCGTGTATTCATAGAGACATGAAACACATCCACTATGGAAAACAGAGAAATCAAAGACTCTTGATGCTCTGAAACCAAAAAAAGGCTGAGGTCTAAAGGTTCTCAAACTTAAACGTGTGTATGTGTCATGAGGAGATCTTGCAAAAGTATAGATTCTGACTCGGGAAGTAAAGGGTGGGGCCCAAGATGCTGTGTTTCTAACAAATGCCCAGGTGATGGTACTGTGGAAAGTCCCAGATCCCACTTAGAGAGCAAGGCCAGAGAGCTTAAGTAACATAGCAGTGTTCATGTCATATAAACACAGGGACTTTGACTTTTTAAACAATTCAGCCAGAGAACACCAAAGGAAAATTATCAGGAAGTGATACACTTTTGTTCTTTACTAGGAATTATGTTTAAAAGGGAATACTTTCCGCATAGTCATTTCTTTTTCTACTGTATCCGTTCTTACTGGGCCATGAGAGTAGGAGTAGAGTGGTTTCTCTCACAGGTTTTGCACAGTAGGCTATGGGTTTTGCTCAGCCACCCAAAAACACACATGCCACAGAGCAGGCACCTGAAGAGCAGGGAGCGTCCTGAGTACTCTCTCTGAAGATCCACAAGCTAAGTGATAGGAAGGGCACTCGACAAGTGTCTCAGCTCATTCCCTGCACTTTCTGGAAACACATCGTGATCAAATGGAATAATGCCCCTTCATCCAGATCTTGCTGTGAGTCTTAAACAGAGCAGAATTGAAAGTGAATGGCTTTTAAGATATGCAGCCTTCAATTGCCTCCCCGTACCCACCCCTAAAATTCATGACCATTAGCAACAGCAAAGTTAGGCTGCCTGTGCCAGGCAACAGCCAGTGGGGGGAATAAAGAGAAAAAAAATGAAGCAATTAGCTGATGTACCCAAGTAGAGGTGGATTTTGCAGTGTTTGTTTGTTTTCAGGATTTTCTTGGTAGAATTGCCTTACTTAACTGCTAAATTACTACTTTATTATGGAGTTCAATTTTTTCTTTTTTCACTCTTCTTCTTTTGTTTTGATCTTAAGACAGTCTCACTCTGTCACCCAGGCTGCAATGCAGTGCTACAAACACGACTCAAGCAATCCTCCCACCTTAACCACCTGTATAACTGGGACCACAGGCATGCGCCACCACATCCAGCTAATTTAAAAAAAAAAAAAAATTTTAGAGACAGGGGTCTCGCTTTCTTGCCCAAGTTGGTCTTGAACTCCTGGGCTCAAGTGATCCTCCCATGTAGGCCTCCCAAAATGCTGGGATTACAGGCGCAAGCCACCATGCCCGGCCTCAGTTTTTTCTGTCTATAGGTTGCAGTGCACTGGTGAATGATGAAATCATTTTGATAGGTCAGAACTGGGTTGTTTAAAAATGCAACAGGTGGGGGTGCATCACAGTTCAAAGCAGAAGTGTTGTTTCTCAGTTGTGTGTGTTTGTACCCAGTTACGTTGTAAAGTGCACTGCCGACTGCGGGTCATGATCAGAAATTTGAAAAACACTGGACTATAGTTTGCTTTATGATCAAGAAGGGCTTTTTAAACACCTTCACTGTTTTTAACATATTTATTTTGACTGTATTCACCTGGTATTTGATTGCCTTAGCTAGATGAGTCAGGGTAAATAGCCTTTTCAGATATTTCACTGCTCTTTCCACTACAAATTTCCTGAACTCATATAGCATGTTTAATCCATACATGTAATAGTAACATCTTTCAGGCTATACATCATATGAGTAGGTCACATTTAATCTACATTCTAAACTATTGCTGAGCATTATACTGTATCCTCTGCAACCAAACAGTTGTTCAATTGTTAATTGATGCTTAATTAAGCACAGGATGCTTAGCATGGGGATGAGCCCTCCATAGCTTTCAAGTTACAAGAGCACCATCTGCTGGCGAAATATTTTCTTTGTAGGGAGAATGTCAAAGACCTACCAAAAATGTCCTGATTTTTCTAGCAAAAATTATAATTACATCACAAATACTTTGAAATTCTGTAGAGCTCCTTGCTTCATTCAGGAATTTCGCTTCATTCCCCCTCTGAGAAGGGGTCTTTCTCTTCCTTAGCAGTGAAGGCAGGCAGTCTGTCCTTCCTGGTTTTCCGTTAAACTAATCCGGTTTCAAGTTTCAGCTCCTCCTTGAATTCCAGGCTGCTGAGACGTCCCTCTAGAATCCTCCAACATGGAGCCTCTTGCAGCTTACCCGCTAAAATGTTCCGGGCCCAGAGCAAAGGTATTTGCAGTTTTGCTGTCTATGGTTCTATGCACAGTAACGCTATTTCTTCTACAACTAAAATTCCTCAAACCTAAAATCAACAGCTTTTATGCCTTTGAAGTGAAGGATGCAAAAGGAAGAACTGTTTCTCTGGAAAAGTATAAAGGCAAAGTAAGTTGCATCATCTGATTTTTATTGTTACCGTTTCTCCTTGTCTCTGTTTATTCCTCTTAATAAAATCATTTTTTGCTGTTACATGGTCATAAGTTGGAATTTAGTCTTCAGAGTAATTGTATTAGTACATCACTGTCATTATTAGAGTTCTGATAGTTTGCTTCTAAATAATAAATTCCGATTATCTCATTTTCTTTAAAATGCTTTAATTTTGTGCTGAATTGATATGTAAAGTTGTTTGGAAAAGACTTACAGTTAGCAATGTGAACATCATGACATTTATTAATAAAAGTATTGGTTCTATAATCTAATAACTTTAAAAAGCACTTATCAAGGATCATAGTTTTATCTTTAATTTAAAAATAAACTTTCATGAGTACCTAATGCTTGTTTAATGGCAGTACTATTTCAGGGCCTTAACCCAGGCATCTAGGTTACAGTTTTCAATAGAACTTTGTGTGTCCAAAAATATAAAAAAAAACGTCAATCAGAGGTTATAGTCCCCCCAAATTGTTTAGGATTTTAACTACTTGCAGAATTTTTAAAAATCTTTTGCTTCACTTTCCGGTTGGATTTTTTTCTTTTTCCGGGAGGTTTCACTAGTTGTAAACGTGGCTAGTGACTGCCAACTCACAGACAGAAATTACTTAGCACTGAAGGAACTGCACAAAGAGTTTGGACCATCCCACTTCAGCGTGTTGGCTTTTCCCTGCAATCAGTTTGGAGAATCGGAGCCCCGCCCGAGCAAGGAGGTAGAATCTTTTGCAAGAAAAAACTACGGAGTAACATTCCCCATCTTCCACAAGATTAAGATTCTAGGATCAGAAGGAGAACCTGCATTTAGATTTCTTGTTGGTAAATATCTGCCTTGCCTCACCAGTATAATGTTTTAAATTGCTTTTCATTTTTAAACAATTATACCAGGACAATACTTTCCTATCTCATTTGAAACTTTGGATCAGGAAAGCTTCATAAAACTATCAAAGAGCCAGAATCTCATCCTTTGTAACTTCTAGGAGTTATGCTCCCCTGAAACCAATGTTTTAGCTTCTTAGATGGTAAAAGAATTCTATTCCAATGTATTTTATTCCTTACGACCATCTTCCTGAAGAATTTATTTAAAGTGTGCCCATGGCTATTTTCACAAAATATCTTAATTCTCCTCTCGTGTAACTAGCATCTGGGGAAATGTCCCTTCCCATCATTAAAGCCACACAGCTCTCATGAATAGTGCTGGGCAATATTAGTTAATGTATGTTTGTGGCTAATTTTATGTTGCCTTTCTTATCTGAAACAATATTCTCAAGGATGAATATGTCAGCTTACCAGATTTTTGCTAAAATCCAAAAACATATAACTTGATTTTTTTTAGAGGGCAGTAGTGTTAGACTATCTCTCCAATTAAGCTAGCTACAGAAATCTGTTTAAAGACTTGCCAAGGTCACTTAGCACAAGGGTCATAAGGCGTAGTGACAGCATAGGCTTTGGCCTCAGGCTACCTGGATTCAAACCCCTGCTCTTTTGTTTATGCTATGTGGCTTCTTAACTTCTCTGTGCCTGTTTCTCATTTGTTAAATGGGCTATCAATAGTACCAATTTCTTAAGATTGTTTGGAATTAAGTGTGTTAATAGTAAAAATAAAGTACTTATACACCACTTGCTCTGTGCCAGACACTGTTCTAAATGACATTAGTCAAAAAAAAAAAAAAAAGGCTGGACATGGTGGCTCACGCCTGTAATCACAGCCTTTTGGGAGGCCAAGGCAGGCAGATCACTTGAGGTCAGAAGTTAGAGACTAGTCTGGCCAATGTGGTGAAACCCTGTCTCTACTAATAATACAAAAATTAGCCAGGCGTGGTGGTGGGCACCTGTAATCCCAGCTATTCAGGAGCCTAAGGCAGGAGATTCGCTTGAACCCAGAGGCAGAGGTTGCAATGAGCTGAAATCGCGACACTGCACTCCAGCCTGGGCGACAGAGCAAGCCTCCATCTTAAATCAATCAATCAATCAATCAATCAATAAAGAACATTAGCTAACATTTTCTCATCTAACTTATTCTGATGACATCTTCAGTCCTATTTTCACTGTAGATAAGTTGAGTTTTGATAAAACTATGACCTCACTCAGGCAATCAAGCTTCTAATCCAACAAACCAAATCGTGATCTGTAATATTTCACATAAATGTGAAGTCACAATCTTCTAAAAACATTAAATTTAATTTCTAGGGAAAGTTGATATAATGCCTAACGCCATAAATGGCAACCACAGCGAGATCGTTATTCCTTTTATTTTGAGGGTACACTGAGGAAAAAAAAGCCCAAGCACATGCCATTGAACTAATCATTCTTCAGTTACAGCAGCCAGATACGTGGGTGCAATAGCTCATAGGTTATTTCTCTTTATCACTACAAACCTTCTGAAACCCCTCTTAGCCTGTGTAATCAAAAAGGTAACAGTGATTTAAGGCTTCATTCCACTTAGATAGGATCATAGAGCCCAAAGGTTAAGAGCATGAGCTCTGGAGTAAACAGGCCTGCATAGCAATCCTGGCTCGACCACTCACTAGCCACGTGACCTTGTGTCTAGGCCTCCATTTATCTCATCTGCAAAACGGGAATCATAATAATACCCACCTCATAGGGTCCCTGTAAGATTAAATGAGAGGATCAATTTGAAGCATGCAGCATGCATTACTAGGCACATAGTAAGCACTTCATAAATTTTAGTTATAATTATTATATTTTTTCTCATATTAGTCAATAAAATGAACATAAATCTTGAGTGGTATAAATAGAAAAAACATCTACATTTCTTACATAAATTAAGGTTTATCAAAAGGATATCATGGCTGGGCATGGTGGCTCATGCCTATAATCCCAGCACTTCGGGAAGCCAAGACAGGAGGATCACTTTGAGTGCCCAGGAGTTCAAGGCCAGCCCGGGCAATACAGCGAGACCCTGCCAAAAAAAAAGTTATTGCTTTTCAAAATAAGGTGATTATTCACTTTGGGAGGCCAAAACCCTGTCTCCACTCAAAATACAAAAATTCACCTGGTGTGGGGGCACACACCTGTAGTCCCAGCAATTTGGGATTACAACTTTAATTTTTTTTTTTTTTTTTTTGCTTTTATTTTATTTGACACAGAGTTTCGCTCTTGTCCCCCAGGCTGGAGGGCAATGGCGTGATCTCAGCTCACTGCAGCCTCCGCCTCCCGGGTTCAAGTGATCCTACTGTCTCAGCCTCCCGAGTAGCTGGGATTACAGGCGCATGCCAACACACCCAGTTAATTTTTTGTATTTTTAGTAGAGACGGGATTTCACCATGTTGGGCAGGCTGGTCTCAAACTCCTGACCTTAGGTGATCCACCCGCTTCAGCCTCCCAAAGTGCTGAGATTACAGGCATAAGCTACCATTCCTGGCCTACTTTGCTTTATTTCATGATACTAAGATCACATACTAGATGAGTAGACTCATAGGTGAAGTCATCAAGTATATTGAAATCTGGTTACTCTAACCTTGAGTTTCACTTTGTTTAGGTGTGTTGTTTTTGATATTATGACAATCCTAGAACTTGATACTAAAGTTGTCATTTATGCAGATACTAATAGAAGTGAAAATCTTGACAAAGAATAAAATTATGCTCATGAAAATATGTTCTGGATATTTTAGATTCTTCAAAGAAGGAACCAAGGTGGAATTTTTGGAAGTATCTTGTCAACCCTGAGGGTCAAGTTGTGAAGTTCTGGAGGCCAGAGGAGCCCATTGAAGTCATCAGGCCTGACATAGCAGCTCTGGTTAGACAACTGATCATAAAAAAGAAAGAGGATCTATGAGAATGCCATTGCATTTCTAATAGAACAGATAAATGTCTCCATGAGGGTTTGGTCTCATTTTAAACACTTTTTTTGGAGACAATGTCTCACTCTGTCACCCAGGCTGGAGTGCAGTGGTGCAATCTCAGCTCATTGCAACCTCTGCCTCTTTAAACATGCTATTAAATGTGGCAATGAAGGATTTTTTTTAATGTTATCTTGCTATTAAGTGGTAATGAATGCTCCCAGCATGAAGATGTTACCCAAAGCAAAATCAAGAGTAGCCAAAGAATCAACATGAAATATATTAACTACTTCCTCTGACTGTACTAAAGAATTCAGAATTTAGTGACCAATGTGCCTCAATATCTTATTGTTCAACTTGACATTTTCTAGGACTGTACTTGATGAAAATGCTAACACACTAGACCACTCTTTGGATTCAAGAGCACTATGTATGACTGAAATTTCTGGAATAACTGTAAATGGTTATGTTAACATAATAAAACACAAGTGTTGAAAAGTATAAAATATATATACATAGATTCAAATCCTTGTATATGTGTGCTTGTTTTATGTACAGGATTTTGTTTGTTTTTTCTCTTTAAGTATAGGTTCCTAGTGTTTTACTATAACTGTCACTATGTATGCAACTGACATATATAAATAGTCATTTATAAATGGCCATATTATAACATTTGAAAAAGTCTTCATTTTCAGTATTTCTCTCTGCATTATTTTTTAGAAGCAACTTAAATTCTGTAATCATAATATTACCAAATAAGTCAGTCTTTATTTTTGCGTGAAAATCCCAAGTGTAGAAAAAAGGACATGAGTATAAGATCATTTAGCTTGATTCCTTATAGGTTGATTTGGGTTGCTAATGTATTCATTCTAGATTAGCCACTTGGAAGGAATTCAATGCTGCATCATTCTGATGGCTGAAATAGTAAAAACCAACTCCAAACAGCCTAAACTCTAGTGTAAAAATGGGGTGATCATATAAGTCCTAAAGTGTAGATCAGCAGTCACTGAACCTCTTAGTAGAGTCACAAGGTACTTCTTCTCCCAAAGTCATGGCCTTTATATTTTGTTAGCCTTATAATTGGCTAACAAAGCAAACTGCCAAGTTGGTGAAGGTTAATTATTGCCTCATGAAATATACATTCACCACATAAAATAAGTAGGAAGATGGCCAAAAATGTAAAAATAGTCATATAAAATTTTCTAAGAAGAAAAAGACCAGATTTAAGTAGTCTGTGACTTAACTCACAAATCCTGATCTAATGGATGAAAGTGAAGATGTTTCTTATGGCAAATTCAGTAATGCTACCTCAGTAAATAGTTCTGTATATGTATTTGGACCAAAGTTCTTAGATAAACCAAAAATACTTCATGAAGCATCTTCTGCTTCAAAGTACATATCCAGCCACCCAGCTATGAAGGTATTTAGAAAGATATTTGGTGGAGGTGGAGTTTCTACCAGAAGTCAAGAGGATTTGTAGGGATAGCTTCACGAATGCCAGATGAGTGTGTCAGCAAGCCTGCTCCTACCACTCGCCAGCTGCGTGACTTTAGGCAAGTCACTTAAGTACCTTATTTCTGTTTCCTCACCTGTAAATTGAACAGGGGTTGAATGGAATAAAAAAGCCCTTTGCAACTTTAAAAGTCAATTAATACACTTAGCAAGGTGTTTTAAGTGACCAGGAAGGAAATCAGAACTAACCTGGATTGCTGGCAAAGAAAACAGAAGCCACCCAACAAGTCTATCTGTCCTTTGCAATTTTGCCCCAAGAGCCTATTAGCAATTTGAATTCTGAGCCTCTAAGAAAACTTTTGTTCAGGCGGCCCCTCCAAGTGTTGCTGCCAGAGAACTCTTGCCTTGTATCCCCACACACGCCTTCCATGAGCTCATAGCAGTGCTGTGGCACTGCAGGGGGGTTTTATGCATTCACGTTAGGGGCCTGAGCAGAACTGCGTATGCCAGCACCACATGGGCAGCAGAGACTCCCTACTGCCAGATGGATGATAATGGAGCTGCACTGGGAACAACCAGGACTGTGCCAGTCAACGTGATACAGAAGAACATCCTGCCTTAAGTCACTAGTTCTCTCCAAAGCCAGATAAAGTGGGTTTCTTCACTTACATCTGTAATCTTGGTTGCCTTATTCAACCTACAGATTCTATGTCAGTGCTGGATTTTCTCCCCTTGCCCTTTAGGTAAGCAGAGTAGGCAGGCGGAGATTTGAAAGCATGTCATACATATTGCCTTGAAAGAAAGGACATTCAGGTGTCCCTTCAGGGTTCCGTAACAATTAGGTTATGTGTGCTGAGAGAGGGAGTGGAGTCATTTGCTGAGGTGCTGCTACCTGTAACTCAAATGCCTCATAGGAATACCAGTGGACAAACATACAGAGGAAAAGTTGAATCTTTCCTATATTGGACAATCTTCCTTCAGTCTTGTTTCTGCATCAAAAAGTCTGGGACATGGAGTGCTACAGGATGCCTGGGCTAAGGACTGTAACAGAAAAATATCAACATCGGAGCCAGGCGCGGTGACTCACGCCTATAATCCTAGCACTTAGGGAGGCCGAGGCGGGCGGATCACTTGAGGTCAGGAGTTCGAGACCATCCTGGCCAACATGGTGACCATCTTTGTATTTGTATTTTTTGTAAAAGATACAAAAATTAGCCGGGGATGGTGGCACGTGCCTGTAATCCCAGCTGCTTGGGAGGCTGAGGCAGAAGAATCACTTGAAAACAGGAGGCTGAGGTTGCAATGAGCCAAGATCGCACCACTGCACTCCAACCTGGGCGACAGAGCAAGACCCCATCTCAAAGACTCTGTCTCAAAAAAAAAAAAAAGAAAGAGAAAAAGAAAAATATCACGCATCACATGAAAGAGTATTCAGCTGTTGTCCTTGTGAAAAAGGAAAAGGACAAAATCAAATGCATTTTAACTGTGGTAACTAATTCACTGACTTGAAGTTTGCTTTGTTTTTCTTTAGTGCATAGAGAAGAATACTTCATACTAACTCCTGATCATCTTACAGCAGACAAAACAACAGTGTTAGAGACTGGAATAAATATGAATTTGCGTGAAATGTGCCCTGAAAGTTGTATTTAATTTTTTTAAATGTTTAACAATTACACTGTATCAATAGTATGTATACATGTACATATATATAATTCTTAATAACTGCAGTGTATCTAGCATATATATAATGGTGGCTGGTACATGTTTAATAGCAGACTCTGGAGGAGGAATCCTGACATACAGCATTTGCCAGCTCAATGTAAATGCTCATGCTCCCTCATGGCCAATTTCAATCTACCAATGATTTAGTAACTAGGATGCAAAATTTCTAAAAATGTGACAATTGGGGATGGGCATGATGGCTCAGGCCTGTAATATCCGCACTTTAAGCAGCTGAGGAGGGAGGATCACTTGAGCCCAGGAGTTAGAGACAAGCCTGGGGCAACATGGCAAAACCCCAAAAAAATCAAAAAATTAGCTGGGTGTGGTGGCACATGCCTCAGGTCCCAGCTACATAGGAGGCTGAGGTGGAAGGATTGCTTGAGCCCAAAGAGATCAAGGCTGCAGTGAACCGAGATGGCTCCACTAAACTCCAGCCTGGGCAACAGAGCGACCCTGTCTCTGCAAAAAAAAATTTTTTAATTAGCCAGGTGTGGTAGCACATACCTGTGGTTCCATCTCCTCAGGAGGCTGAGGTGAGAGGATTGCTGAAGCTTAGGAGGTAGAGGCTGCAGTGAGTCATGATTGCACCACATTGATTTGTGGTGTTCCTTTGAAAGAAAAATGACATGTTTGGGTGGAGCTGATATGAGGACACTCTATCCATATTTAGTCCTCTGCTTGATTTTATCTTTCCCATAGAATAAAATTCTAATAATTGTTATGCCTAGAAATTAATCCATCACACTCCTTCCCACTCTTCCCTTCCCCTCCTCCAGCTGAACTGTTAAGGATGTCTCTTGCAGAGCAGCGTAGTGTCTTTGCAGGGAAATAAAACGCAGCTGACAGAGAGAGAAAGAAGGAGGCTATCACTATAATAGTGAGAGGTTCAGAGGGCAGTGACGGGAAGTAGTGACATTCCTAGTACCAGTGAACAGCCAAGAGACTGCCCCAAGAGAAAACACCTGGGAGAAAATACTTTGCCATCAGCAGAGCCTCCCTCCTCTGTTTCCAATGCCTTTTCCCTCTGTTTGACCCTTAACATCCCAGTGTGTATCCCTTTCTTTCCCTCTCCCATCTATGGAAACATTTTCTCTTTCAATTTCTATCTTCACTTTCCTCCTAACCCATTCATCTCTTTAACGTATTTTTTATTTCTTTAACATATTTTTATTTCATTCCATTCCTTCCCTCTTTTCTCATCATCTCAATAATATGAGACTAAACCACAACTTTAAATGTCTTCTGTTTATTGAACATAAAGTTGGTTTCCCTACGGAATCAACAGTTCTAAAAAAGAAAAAATTTTTTTTTAAATTTAAGTTGTCATTTTCAGAAACAGAAAATCAATTATGGCATATTCTCACTTCTAAGTGGGAGCTGAACAATGGGTACACATGGGCATGAAGATGGAAACAGTAGACACTGGGGACTCCAGAAGGGGTAGGAAGAAAGGAACACAAGGACCGAAAAACTGCCTATTGGGTACAATGTTCATTATTTGGGAGACAGGTTCACTAGAAGCCCAAACCCCAGCATCACCCAATATATTTATGTAATAAACCTGCACATGTACCCCTTGATCTAAAATAAAGTTGGCATTTTCTGTCTTGCTGTTTAATTTTTAAAAAAAACTAAAACACAAAAGCCAAGACTTCTAAATTTAGTAGGTTTTATTTTTATCACCAGGTCAGTGACTCTGCATAGAAAATAACATGTTGAGGCCGGGCGCGGTGGCTCACGCCTGTAATCCCCGCACTTTAGGAGGCCGAGGCGGGCGGATCACGAAGTCAGGAGATCGAGACCATCCTGGCTAACACGGTGAAACCCCGTCTCTACTAAAAATACAAAAAATGAGCCGGGCATGGCGGCGGGCGCCTGTAGTCCAGCTACTCGGGAGGCTGAGGCAGGAGAATGGCGTGAACCCGGGAGGCGGAGCTTGCAGTGAGCCAAGATCACACAACTGCACTCCAGCCTGGGTAACAGAGGGAGACTCCGTCTCAAAAAAAAGAAAAGAAAAGAAAAGAAAATAACATGTTGAAATTTAACTTTAAAAAGAGACAAGATGAAAACAATTTTTACATGGAAGATATACTTAAACATAAATCCACTGAAAGTGAATAACACTGGGCAACAACAAAAAGAGGATGTGATTTGAAAGTAGTAAAATGCATAAGAATCAAACTATAGATATCTATTTAACCCATGTTCTAGAAATATGTTTATATTTAAATAAGGAAAGCATAAAAATCATTTTACCAATAACTTACAATCCAGTACAGTAGAGAATGTGAAATATTTCTTATATCTCATCTATGGCTTAACTAACTGATGGCACCACCAAAGTCAGTTCCACTAACTGGCTACAAATGTCCACACAAGAATACTGCATGTCTGGAAGCCAGCACATATCTATACTGCTTCATGGGCCAAAATGCCTCCCAGGGAATGAGAAAATATTTAAAGTCATAATGTATGGTCAGTTCCTCCCACTTCACAAGTTAGATCTCGTGCTCCCTTCCAAATATTTCATGAATCTGTGTTTTTACAGAAAATGAAGTGAAAGGATTGAGGTAAATCTTCCAAAAAAAATTAAACCATTCCCCATCCAAAAAAAAAATCCCCAATATTCTTGGTATTTCAAGTGAAAAATGTTTTAGTTGACTGACTCATCTGGAAAATTACCTCAACTTTCCCTCCAGCTGGTACACACAGTCACAGTTTTGGAAACCGATTCTAATGCTGTATTCAGAAACTAATGATGCAGAAAGAATCCCAAAGACTTCACTGAAAATCTGGGGACACATTGTAGGTCCATTCCACATTGTTATTACATTCTAAACTTATATGTAAAAATATATAATTTCACAAATACTTAAATACTGTCTACTCCAAAAGACTCCAAAGACTCCAAAAATATTTCTTAAAAACTTTTAGTTATGGAAAAGCAGGCATAAGTAAATTTTTCTTAAAAGGAAAAAAATTTAAGTAATTGTAGTACTTTCCTTACCATTATAAAGCTGTCCATTGTATTATAAGTATTACTGTATTATAAGTTAATGGCAATAATATATTATGGTAAATAGTGCCTTGCTTCATAGCAGAAAGTACACGTAAACACACACTAATTACAGATTCAGTTACACTCTGATTTTCATTGTATATGCAATAAGACAGCAGTTGCATGTTAGCTGATGCCATTCACATATTCAACCAGCTAACAATACACTGCCAGCTCATCACACACAGGTAGCCAGAGCACTTCATTGACAAGAAGAATTTATCCAGAAGCAAGTGGCAGGGTAGTTGCGGCTGCTGACTTGACCCAAGCAGCCAACTAACAATACACTGCCTACCTGATTCAGGTCACTGCCGATTCTTGTGGCCCAGAAAGTCACTGAGGCTAAATTTGTAACATGAACACAGTGGCAGAACTCTAATCTTAATAGTCACATTAAAGAAAACTTATAGACAAAATGTATTACTTCAGGACTATAAGAAATAAAATCAATATTTGCTTGAATCTAGTCAAAAACATAAAAGTTAAACAAAAACTTTAAAATTTTCAGAATACTCACACTTAGGTTTTCCAAATTAAATGCTTGGGTAATGAAGATATGTTACTGCAGCACAAATGAATTTTAAAAGTTCAACTGTAGGCGGCTTACGCTTGTAATCTGAGCACTTTGGGAGGCCAAGGTGGGCTAATCCCCCGAGGTCACAAGTTCGAGACCAGACTGGCCAACATGGTGAAACCCTGTCTCTACTAAAAATACAAAAATTAGCCCAGCATGATGGTGCTGCCTGTAATCCCAGCTATTCAGGAGTCTGAGGCATGAGAATCACTTGAACCCGGGAGCCGGAGTTGGCAGTGAGCTGAGATTGCACCACTGCACTCGAACCTGGGCGACAAAGCAAGACTCTGTCTGAAAAAAATAAATAAAAAGTTACTTAACTATAGCCTTTCAAATCACTTCTATTTACTGATCAAAAGATTAGTTGTCTGTATTAGACAGTAAAATATCTAGGAGTCGTGATAATACATAAGCTGGGCATGACACAAAACTGCAGCAGTGTTTGGGGGAAAAAAATCAACATTAAAGTATTTAAGAAATGTAAGGGCTTAAATGTGATTAGTTTCCTCGTACTAGAAATGACATTAGTAACTGAGTTCTGAAAATGCAATTATGTATTCAATTTAGGATGTTACCACTTGAATACAGAAATTTTTTTTTTAAGAGGCAGGGTCTGGCTCTGTCCTCCAGGCTGGAGTGCAGTAGTGCAATAATAGCTCACTGCAGCCTTGAACTCCTGGGCTCAAGCGATCCTCCTGCCTCAGGCTCCCAAGTAGCTGGGACTACAAGCACAAGTCATCATGCCTAGCTAATTTTTGCAGTTTTTTTGTAAAGACAAGGTCTCCCTGTGTTGTCAAGGCTGGTCTTGAAGTCCTGGCCTCAAATGATCCTCCTGCCTCAGCCTCCCAAAGTGCTGAGATTATAGGCATGAGCCACGGTGCCTAGTTGAAACATTTACATAAGATCTAGAAAAATATATTAAAATGGTGATGGATTTGGAACTAGAATCTATGAGTACAGGTCAAAGGAAGATGAACTATTGAGCCTAGAGAGAAGCATGGTAAATGGTGACAGAGATTTAAAGCAGATGAAGGCTGTTTATGAAACACGTTTCTAAAACCATTTAAATTTGTTTCCTTTTACACTGATTACAAGAGACACTAAAGACCTTTGGGTTTGGTCTTTCAAGGAGAACAGGTAATACTTTGGATCAACTTTAAACAGCTCACGTTGAAAACCGTGGTTTATGCCACTTCTCCATATTGTCCACAAGATGGCACCATTTCCATTTCTTTGGGAGGCGTGCTTCTGAATGCAACAGAGAGGAGTGCAACTAACAACTGTTAAAATTATTAACAGCCGCTAGCAATACACTGCCTACCTGACATCCCAGCTTTATCCTTTGCTGTGGAGGCAAAAACTAGAAAGCACGATTCAGATGCAAATGATTGCATTATTTTTCTGGGATCTTCAGTTTCGTAAATAAATTTTTTTAGTATGTAATCAGATACTGTACTTAAATTCTCATATTTTCAGACCAGCTCATACTTCCTACAAATACATTCTCTACCAAGAATTCGTTTGTTCAAGATCAGAATTAAAGCAGAGAACAAGAACAAGCCCTGGACACTCACCTTGGCGGAGCCTTGACTTTTCTTGTGCTTCAGTTCTTTGGAGAGCACACGCATGATACTTTCCTTTGAAAACACAGATAATATATTGAGAGAGAAACTATTTAGCAGAATCATAATTTCAGGTGTGGAATTTTTCTAGATCCTGTGCTTGTCAGATTACACTTTTTTTTTTTTTTTTTTAAGGCAACTAGGCACCTTCAGAATATAACTAAATTACTTCATTCAAATGTACGACCCGGGCTTAGAGTTTGGTACCACCTCTTGGTCCTAAACAGGTATTACGAACGGGGCCTTTGGCCCCGCATTAGAGACTTAGGGAGAATGCAAAACAGGGCGTTACTCACCCACAGCATCTCCTCTTGGGTGCGGACCCTCCGAGGCGCGGTGCGCTCCAGTTTCCACTCCATCTCCGGCTGACTTCGCCCTGCCTGGCGTTTGGCCTCTCTCCTCGACCGCCTCTGGTTTTCTTCCCAGGTCTAAGTCAGTCTTGACGCCTAATCGTCAAATCCCTGGAGTCCCGTCCCCCAAGACCATTCTATTTCACCACCTCCCTCCATGTCCCCCACTCCTCCCACCGCCGCTGCAAGGTGTTCCCCTGGGTACCATTTAAAAACCCGGCGGCGCGGCAGTTGGCGCGGGAATCCCCCTCGCCGCCTTCTTATTGGCCTGCGCCGCGGTGACGTCAGAGCCTGGGAGGGATTCCCCGGCGCGCGCCGCGGCCCCGCCCCTGTCGGCCCTCTCTGCGCCCCGCCCAGTCACCGCCTCCGGTCGAGGCGCGCACCCGAGCGCCAAGCTTTGCCGCGAGCCGTGGCGGGTCTGCGGCTGGGCCTGGCACCGGGGGCTGCCACCGCAGCAGGAGGCAGAGGGGTTGGCGGGCTAAGAAGCGGGTTCTGGGAGTTCACGATCTTTCCATTTTCAGAAACAAGAATGTTTCCTTATAACGGCCCTGATCCCTGTTTCTCGGCTCTCACTTCTCTTTCTACAACCACACCCCCTGCCTTTGCAGGATCGGAGGGTGTACAGCTCTCTGGCCTCTGTCCGTTGGTAATCGCTGTGTCAGCTATTGATGTGAGGCGTGTTCGTCAGCTCTGCGTTTTCAGACAGGCAAGAAAACGTGGCAATATTTCTATGCCGATCAAAAGGGAGAGCGTTGACATATTTATGCAATAAATTATTCTCCCTGCTCTATACATTGCGAAGTGGTCAGGTCCTCTCACTCGGGCTTCTGAGCCCCGTTCCTAAGTAGGAGGTCGGTGAGAGAGGTGAAGAGGTAGTGAAAGAACCAGGACAGGCAGGACCTCATAAGGCGTGAAGGGGCCAGAAAGCTGAGCACACTGGGGACTCCGTGATAAAGGGGAAGAGGAAAATATTGAGGGTTGAGGAAAAGGTCTGCCGGGAAATGACAAGGAGGCAGATGGGCTGTGCAGCCTTAGCTACCCATCTGAGCTGCCAAGAGAGTTGTGCCATATGGCAGGAGGAGATACTGCGTCTGGGAAGCCTCTGAAAGCCTGGCAGCCTGTTTGTCCCTCCCTTGCTAACTCCCCAACCATTTTTGACATTGGATTGTATTTGCTTTAAGTCAATGTGAGTTTGTGTGTTTTTCTGGTGAAACAGTTCATAGATACCAGATACTGAAAAGGGCCAGTGACCCCCCACCCCTGCCAAAAAAGCTAAAACTCACTCCCCTGCTTTCCTTCATACTGAAAGCAAGAAAAAGTGGCATTAGAACTAAGACCCAATCTTAGACCAGTTTTCTATGTACAAGAATAATGCTGCATAGGGTAACTTAATCTTCAAATGACATATCAAAATGTTTGATAGTCAAATAACTAGTGGATTAAAAGATCTCTAAGTTTCATCCACAAGAAGTCTATTTTCCTTGCAGTGGAGTACTCATTTCAAATTCCAGTAAATCCTTTCTGCAAACATTAAGACTAAATAGAAGTAAGCTATTATTGGATAAGAGTCAGATGCATTGTTAATTTAAATGATCAGTTTTGCAAATGTCAACTAAAACTCAAAGTATATTGGAAATAATATGAAGGACATTTTATCTTTGTTCTTTTTTTTTTTTTTTTTTTTTGAGACAAGTTTTGCTCTGTCACCCAGACTGGAGTGCAATGGCAAGATCTTGGCTCACTGCAACCTCCGCCTCCTGGGTTTACGCCATTCTCCTGCCTCAGCCTCCCGAGTAGCTGGGACTACAGGCGCCCACCACCTCGCCCGGCTAGCTTTTTGTATTTTTTAGTAGAGACGGGGTTTCACCGTGTTAGCCAGGATGGTCTCGATCTCCTGACCTCATGATCCGCCCGTCTCGGCCTCCCAAAGTGCTGGGATTACAGGCTTGAGCCACTCTATTTTTAAATATAGTTCACATTTAACCATTTTGTATAAACACAGAATAAAAGCAATTCAATTAATAAGCTCACAAATCCATGTAAATTGGGATTTTTAGAATCCAATTTCTTACAAGTACTAAGAACAGTGAATTATTCATTTAGAATGCAATTATCTGCAAAAAAAATACATTTATAAATTCCATTCTAGCCATTAATTCCACAGCATACATATACACAGCCTCCAAATGCCTTTTTTTCCCCTAGTGTAAACTAGAAAAGTATTAGTCAAGTATCTTTAGGAAGTTATTATGCAGTTGAATATACAGATTAAATTTAACCTCAGAATGATGGAAATAGAAACTCGCCACTTGACAAATACTACAGTAATAACTGTCAAGAATACTAAAATTACCTTGCGTATGATGAGAATACTTCTCCCTATAATTAAACACAAAAATTAAAATCACAATTTTTCATTGGCCAAAATTGGCAGGGACCACCTTAACCAAGTGATCAAAGTTAACATCACCATTAATGAGACATGATGACATATTGCACCTCATGAGAAGGACACATCACTTCTGTGATATTCTTGTCCCACAAAATCCATAACCTTAATAGTAAGAAAATACTAGACAACCCAAATTAAAAGACATTCCACTAAATTGGCCAGTACTTTTCAAAAGTATCATAGTCATGAATAAAGAAAGACTAAGAAACTGTCACAGATTAAAAGAAACAAGACATGCCAACTGAATGCATTACAAGGTTCTGAATTGAATCCTGGACTAGAATAAAGAAGATATTTAGATAACTGTAGAAATTTGAATTAATCCATATCTGCACATTAGTTAACAGAGTAGTAGTAATGCTGATTTCCTAGTTATGATTACTGTACTAGGGTTATGAAAAATGTTGAGATTTGTGAATGCTGAGTGAAGGATATAATGGAATTATTTGTACTATTTTTTAAACTTTTTCTAAGCCTGAAATTATTTCAAAATGAAAAAAAAATTAACATCATGTGGTCATTCTAATAAAAAGCACTTTGGTAAAACTGTGTAGGGGAAAACAGAAATATCCTGTAAACATATTATCTTAATTGTTATCAAGTATGGTTTAGGAACAATGTCTAATTCAAATATTTATGTGCCTGAGAGTAGTTTTACTATCTTTAAAATATTTCCTCTTTGAGAATGGGTTTTGAAGGAAGGATGTGACAATGAGAAAGGCTGTGAGGAAGACTCCTTGACAAAGGCCAATTCGAAGGATTTTGAGGAAAGAAAGGCAATAGCAGAGAGCAGAGGTGGAGCAGTGGAGGAAGGGAGAGAAAGTATTTGGAAAAGCTTCCCTTAACTCTCAAAGTCGCCGGTGCTCTGAGAATCTGAGTAGGTCTCTAACAATGGGAAGCAAGAGGATATTCAAGCTTCCCAAATGAGATCTCTTTTTTTTTTTTCAATTACACTTTCATTCTAAACATCAAGAATGTTAAATATCTCAGAAATATGCCATATACATGGGCCCGCTTCAGCGGCATATGCACTGAATGTGCAATATACCAGATACACTTCCTTCAGTCCGGTCTCCCAACCTCCTCCTTCCCCCCAGCTTCGTCAGACCCTTTTCAATGTATTTGCACGTGCACACAGAGAGTCTGGCCCTATGGATCTTCCCCCACAAATGAGATCTCATTATACTTATCATTTTTCAACTTGTTTTCTCTAATTCACCGTATTCAACTAATTTCCGAGCAATGCAAACAGAAGAGCTCCCCAACCCCAACGCCAACGGCAGGTTTGCGCGCTCCTCCGGCCCGCGGTTCCTCCCGCCCGGGTCCTGGCTGGTTGCGCGCCCTCCGCCCGCGCCCGCTCCCGCCCCTAGCTTCTGCGCGCCTGCTGGGACGAAGGGACGGTTGGGAGTTTGCTCTAACGGTCCCTGGGGCACGCGTTTCCCGCCCAGTAGGGGTTGGGGAGCGCGAGCTGGGAGTGTGAGGGAAAGCGCCACGCCGGTGGGGGCTGATACAGCTCCAGCCTGTGCGGGACAGGCGTTAGACTGCAGAAGGGGAGAGCTTAAGATAACCACACTCTGGTGGCGCAAGGAAGTCAGCCACGAAGAAAAAGAAAGGGAAGGAAAAACATCGTCGCAGACTGATAAACTCTCTGCTCCCCTGTGTAACGTGGCTCAGTATAGCGCATGGATGGACGAATGAAGCCCTTATAATGCAGACTATCAGCAGGGCTCCAAAAATTTAAATTGTAAAGGTTCCAGCAGTGTAAAAGCCTCAATCAGAAGAGTGGTCAATAAAGTAGCACATCACCTCTGGTTACATGGCTTATTATTTTTTCGATTACAAGTAGTTCTTGTATATGCATATTTTTCTATTACTGCCTGATTTCTAAGTACAGTACAGGGTCTGTCCTTTAAAATTACTTCTCCATTCATATCCCAATGAACAAGGATAGAGGAAAAGGTTTGCCCAGCTTCACTGCATGAAAATCTTAAGATCACCTCAAACCACTTATTTCGTTTAAGGCATTTTTCCTTTCGCTTCCTCAGAGTCGTTCTTGCACAGGGTAACTGCCCAAATAAGGTACTGCCCCACTATTTTAAGGCAATGCAAGGAAAATTTTAAAATGAAATTAATTCAAATCTGTATAAAACAATGGATGAAATCAGGCATATGAAAATGATCCCCTCTCAAAGAAAAGCTGGTTCATGAATGCTCTAGACTCGAAAATCTGTTTTCACTAGATATTCTTCCAGAACTTCAAATGCAACATAATCCAAAACAGAATTGAGAATCTTTCCCTATTCCCATTCTGCCAGACCATCTATCTATTCCTCCTTCTGCGTGCCCTGTTGCCAGCATCACCATCTTCCTGGTGGAGCAGAGGTAAAGTCAGCTTTCCTTAACTCTTCCCCTTCTCCATATGTCCTAATCCAGCTATCAAAGACAGTCATTTTCCCCTCTGCTGTGTTGATTCCCCTCTGCTGCCCTCTTTTTAAACAATAACGATAACCTGATAACCCCCATCTATTCGATAACCTGGTAACCTCCATCTATTCCTTCTCCAGTAGGTTCATTTAACATACATCTTTGCACCCAGCAAGTGTCATGCACTATGCAAAGAAGTAGAGATCCAATAATTAAAGCCAATAAGCATTATCTTAATCTGATCATATTTCTCCCCTGCCCCAAGTTCCTTGAAAGACCTTCTTAACACATAGAATTAAGTTCTAAGTTCTCTAATTCACATAAAACCCCTTTAGGACTTCTCTTTGCCTTTCTCTCATAATCTCCCACAACACCACCAACACCTCCTATCTTCAGATGTACTTGATACTAGTACTCTCTTGCCTTCAGGTCTTTGTTGAGGCTGCCTTACTTTTGGATTGTCTTTTTCCTTTTCTCTTCCTGGCATATTCTTACCCTCAAATTTCAGCTACCTTTTCCAAAGAGCCTTCTCAAATCAAATCATGCTAGTTAGAATTTCTTTATCTTCCCTCTGTTCCCACCATATTGTTTGTACTTCTAGTCTGCTTACTTCCAGATTGTGTGTGTGTGTTACATACATTCTCCACTATATTGTAAGTTCCAAGAATACAAGGATCTTGTGTTTTTCATCTGGGTTTCCTCTTCAGAGATTGGCTCAATGCTTTGCACATAATAAGCTTTGCACTTGGTTGGTGATCAATAATTTGTTCACTGAACCAATTTGTAGATGAGATTAGAATCTTTTCCAAATCATGGAAGTTGCAATATAGAGTCACAAAAGAAAGACTTTCACATGCCACATTTGGAATGTAATAAACTCAGTTTTAAGAAATATGTGAGTTAAAAAGTATACAGGTCCTAGGCCTGACACCTGCTAATTGTGTAACTTGAAACATGTTTTTCTACCCCTTTAAGTCTCAGGTTCCTCAACTGTAAAATAGGATAATCATTATCTACTGTACAGATTTATGATGAGGATCAAGAGAGAAAATATAAACCTTCTAAAAGTATACGTTTCTTTCTTTGAGAATGAAGTGGTGGTACGTAGATGACTAAGTAAAATGAGTATTTGGATAATAAATATGTCTTTATAAAGCATTTGTCCAGAAGACACTATCCTTAGGTCCAGAACCATATACTAGGTACGTGGCACATAGTAGGTGGTCAATAAATATAATATGAGTGAATTCTAAATCTCCAACTCAGTTCCTTAACTAGTAATATACTAAATCAAGAGAAATCCATATGGCTAATCTAGTTAGATGGTTATGTCACCAGAGAATAAACATTTGCATTTAAATGTATTCCAATTCTGTGCCCACCAAGCAACCACTTGATTTATGACTTAAGGTTAAGTCTGGGAAGATTTGCTTCTGAAAGGGAAGGGTCCTAATTCTAGATAGCTACATACTGCCAATTGTAACTGAATTGGATTCTGGCTTACCTACCAAACTTGAGCTTGGTTAATATAAGTCAGTATCCCATGATTGCTATGTCTTGATAATAGTTCAGAAGAAGTAGATTTGAACCAGAGTGGTGAATTAAACAATGGGATTAGCTCCGGACCAGATATTCTTGCCCTGCCATTAACTTGCAGTATAATTTTGGTCAAGTTACTCTTCCCCAGAAGTCTGGTTACTTATAAAATGAAGACATCAAACAGAGGAAGCTCTAATATTCTTTCCACCTCTGTATCGTTATAGTTCACGAATTACCAACCAGAGTGACCTCAGCACGGAACTTCCCGACTGGGAAGCTGTCTGGAATCACAGCCAATCAGCCTCTCAAAATGTCTGATCGTGGCAACACTAAAGCCCACAGAAACAGTACCCACCAACACATGAGAAGTGAGTTTTCTAGAGCTTAACATGCAGTGAAGCAGAGCAATACCAAGGGGCAATTTGGAGTTTTAAGCCCTAAAACCAGGGCTCCTTTCCAGAGGGTGAAATGTTGAAGAAACGGTTTAGATAAACTCATACACAAAAAAGTTGACTAATTTAAAGACCAATATTTGTCCTTTTTTAACTTATTTTATGATTGCTCTTATGCCTTCTTTTTCCAAGTTTTCCAGAGACTACTGATACTTTAGATATAAACTTCTGGATCTGGGATTTCATTGTATTCTATCCACAATCTAATCAGTTAGCCTATTACTGTGTTGTGGATGCTATTAGTAGCAGAAGAAACAAGACTCCTGGATCAGACAAAGGACTTCATTACAACACAGCAACCTGAATGGGCATATTTACATCAATTCACCTTGCCCCCAAATCTCGTGGGGTGACAGAGAGAGCCCAAATTGATCCCTGCACCTGTAATGGGTTGCATTAGAGGAGAGAAAGGCTTAGCTTGAAGAATCTTCTGCTTTTATAGTAAGCAAAAGCAAGGTTGCTCTTTGTCCCAGATTACCTCAACCTGTAAAATGGCACACTGCAAACCAATTCCGAGCCCAGATAAAGAGTCATCAAGATCTCACATTCTTAGCATGTCCAGCAAGACATGTAGGAACATAAGAGACCATGGAGGATTGTCTTCCAAAACAAATGTTAGGGCTGCTGCCCCTAGTGAATTTTATTTTAGTGACTTTTATCTCCTCTAAACTCAGAATGACATAAAATATGCACCCTCTTGCCCCTTTGCTTCTTTGTAGCATAGAGCTGTGGGAAGAACACAGGCTTTACAGTCACAGAACCTATTGGAATCCTAGCTTTTCCGTGTACTAGCTGTGTGAAATTGGCCAAGTCATTAACACTCCCTTCCAGAGCCTCAGCTTCCTCATCTGCAAAATAGTAATAATATCTATTTCACATGTTACTGTGAAGACCAGACGAAAAAAACTTGAGGCCGGGAGCGGTGGCTCACACATGTAATTTACCCAGTACTTTGGGAGGCCAAAGCCAGTGGATCACCTGAGGTCAGGAATTCGAAACCAGCCTGGCCAACATGGCAAAATCCCTTCTCTGCTGAAAATACAAAAATTAGCCAGCCATGGTGGTGTGCACCTATAATCCCAGCTACTCAGGAGGCTGAGGCACAAGAATCACTTGAACCCAGGAGGCGGAGGTTGCAATGAGCTGAGATTGCACCACTGCACTCCATCCTAGGTGAGAGCAAGGCTCCATCTCAAAAGAAAAATAAAAAGAAATTGAGAGAAAACTTTGTAAAAGGCAAGAAGCAATCACTAAAAACTGGAAGCAACCCAAATCCACCAAAATGCCTTTCATCTGGTGAATGAATAAGCAAACTATAGTAAATCCACACAATGGATTCAACAATACAAAAGAATAAACCATTCATACAAGCAACATCATCTGTTGCTGGTGTTAATATTACAATGAAAAGAGTGACTTTCAAAATAGCTTAGGAATTAGCTCTGATTTTAAGAGATGACAGATAATTTATTATTTAAATAAATTGGACAATGCCTATAAATATAAATTTAAACTAAAACTCTGCTTCTTTTGGTACTTATTAATCACTTCTGCATCCATAACTAAAATACTAAAATAAAAGTAAAGAGATTCATAGGGGTCAAAATGGCTTATTGCAGTTTAATATTAACATTTATTTTGCTCTCAAAGAATCTTTTCCTAATTAGTCTGTTTATGCTGCTATAACAAAATACCATAAACGGGGTAGTTTATGAACAACAGAAATATCTTTCTCACAGTCTGGAGCCCAGAAAGCCCAAGATCAAGGTGCCAGCAGATTCAGTGTCTGGTGAGGGCATTTCTTGATCTTACATGGTGCCTTCTCGCTGCATCCTCACATGGTGGAAGTGACAAGAGGCCTCTTTTATAAGGGCACTAATCCCATTCACGAGGGCTCCACCCTCATGACCTAATCATCTCTCAGTGGTCCCACCTCCTAATACCATCACCTTGGCGGTTAGGATTTCAACATGTGAATTTTGGGAGAATCTAAACATTCACAACATGGCACTAATGTAACTTATTTCAGTGCTACTAGAAATATAGTACAATTAAGAATTTTTGACTTATGTGAATGATTCTCTTCCCACACTCCAATTTGTTAAAAGGAAAACTGAGACACAATGAAATTTTAAAGAGTTTATTTGAACAAATAACAATTATTGATTGGGATAATCAATATCCCAAACTTCACTTTTGAAAAAGTAAAGGCAGTATTATCATAGTTTCTTCACTAGCCCATTAGCTATTATGGGCTTATCATTTGTATTTTGTAGTTGTATTAGTTGCTTTTAAGATATCTTTCAATTATCTAAAATACTCAAAAGGTTTGAAAAAGAGTCAACATATCTGTAAGCATTAATTCCATGGTATCAAAATCCAAAATTACCTCTACAGACTGTAACTATGCATCAATTACCAAAATAATGCTTCATTAGACTACATGTAAAATCTGTACTTACTCTAAAAGCAAAAACTCACAAACTAACAAAAATCATATCTTCCAAGTAAGGGATGGTTATGGTGGAGGGGGAAAAGTGATGATTAAAAAGGACAACCGGCTGGGCGCAGTGGCTCACGCCTGTAATCCCAGCACTTTGGGAGGCTGAGGCAGGTGGATCACAAGGTCAAGAGATCGAGACCATTCTGGCCAACAGGGTGAAACCCCGTCTCTACTAAAAATACAAAAATTAGCTGGGCATGGTGGCACGCGCCTGTAGTCCCAGCTAGTAGGGAGGTGAGGCAGAAGAATCGCTTGAATCTGGGAGGTAGAGGTTGCAGTGAACCGAGATTGCGCCACTGCACTTCAATATGGCAACAGAGCTAGACTCCGTCAAAAAAAAAAAAAAAACACCATAAATTAAAGAATTGGGGTTTTTAATTTACTGCAAGCTAGTGTGAGTCAATAGGAGGATGTTGATAAAGCTACCATAAAACTTTTAGACTTTATTAATAGAAATGCAATGTCCCCAAAAGAGAAATGATTTCTCTTCCTTTGTACTGGACAGACCCTAACGGTAGATATTACACTTGAGTATCATACTTTATAATGGATATTGAGAATCTCATCCAGAGAAACCTCATAAGTATATTAAAGTATCTAAAGGTCATGTCAGAAAAAAATTATATTAACCAGGAAAAAAATCATATTAACTAGAAAGCAAATCTCCCATCCAAGTACTAACCAGGTCCAACCCTGCTTAGCTTCTGAGATCAGATGAGATCGGGCACATTCAGGGTGGTATGGCTATAGACTAGAAAGCAAATCTGAAGAAAATAAACCCAAGTCTGATTTCTGGGCAGCCAAACCTGTAACACCATCCTTCTGCACTTCCTCCTCTGCAATAGAGAAGATACCCCTCCTCCTAAGGTTAATTTCTCCAAGAACTTTACCATCTTTTCATGGTCCATGCTACAGTAGTACCCTCCATCTCTCCTCATCTGCAAGCTCTCCCTCTTTATTGGATTCTTCCAATAAGCATTTAAATGCGTTCAAATCTCCAACTATTTTTCCAGGCTATCCTTTCCACAGCTAAGATTCTCAAAAGATTTGTCTACACGCGCAATCTCAATTTCCTAACTTTAGCTCACTCCTCAGTCTATTTACCATCACTTCCCCATTGTTGCCTCCAAAAGGTCTCATTTTTCATCTTACTTGATGAAAAAGGAATATTGCTCAGGAGAGAAATGATTTTTCTTCCTTTGTACTAGACAGAACCCTATCTGTACATATCACATTTGAGTGTCATACTTCATAATGGATATCAACAATCTCGTCCAGAGAAACATCACAGGTATATTAAAGGAATTAATCATCTTCCTTGATGAAAAGGAATATTGCTTCCTCCAAAGGAGGAATTCACCACTTCTTCCTGCTTAAAGTTTTTTCTATTTTTCAAATCAACACTACACCTTCCTGGTTTTCCTCCTTCTCAGTAATCATTACTGGTCTATCCTTCTTGCTAGGCTTTGGAAATGTTTAAGTTTTAAGTGGTATGCTGGTAAAACAGCTTTGAGGCACCAGGTTAGGCAGGAGGAGGAAGACCTGATTTGAAGCAACTGACAATTTGTGGTGTAAATACTCCTACAGTAGCTGATTTCAAGCTCCCAACATGGTATCACTGAGCAGAGTTGGGAAAAGAGCCAAATTGGCTCATGGAACGTTACAAACCAGCTCCAGCTCACCACTAGAGGGCTTCTTCTAACACTATACTCCATAAGCAGTCTTAACCTGGTGCACAGTGTTTGTGATCCATACCTAATCCAGATCAGTAGGCTTCCCAGGCACCTCAAACTTCTATCCACACTGAACCTTCCTCCCAAATCTTGGCCTCTAATGCCATCCAAGCTGGAGTACAGTGGTGTAATTATAACTAACTACAGCCTCAACCTCTTAGGCTCAAGCAATTCTCCAGCCTCTACCTCCCAAAGTGCTGGGATTACAAGCTTAAGCCACTGCATCTAGCCACAAAGCTTTCTTATGAGCACGTAGTACAATACCAGACACGTGGTATGTGCTTAGTAAATCTATCATTATCATGGGGGCCGCTTCCACTATAATTTGTATGCCCTAGAGCATAACTTCCCAATAGAAGTATAATGGAAGCCACATAAATAACCTTTTAAACTTTCTAGTAGCCACAGTAAGAAAATTAAAAATAAATAGGTAAAAGTGATTTAAATAACATATTTAATTTAATGTAACATATATGAAATATAATTTCCACATATAATCAATATAAAAATATTGAGATATTTTATGATTTTTTGGCATTAGGTCTTTAAAATTCTATATGTGTTCTACATTTATAACAAATCCTGATTTGTACGATCTGCATCTCAAGTGCTCAATAGCCACATGCAATTAGTGGCTACCTAAGACAATGTAGCCCTAGAGAGTTCTAGGAGCTCTTCCCCTCCTCTTCCCCAGGTTGTTTAATCTGACCCACGCTGACTTCCCATACCAGTTGTTCATCCATTGGGTACTATTTTAAGTACTAGAATTTATTGTTTAGTCCCAGTTTTAATTCAATATACTGGATAATTTTCTTGTAAGATTGGTTAACAGAACCAATTATCAAGGGAGATTATTAAACCTCTTGGAGATATATAAAAATTCC
The DNA here is from genome assembly GCF_000951035.1 of Colobus angolensis palliatus. Lineage (NCBI taxonomy): Eukaryota > Metazoa > Chordata > Mammalia > Primates > Cercopithecidae > Colobus > Colobus angolensis. Next base: position 5,226,418 of record NW_012114933.1, read on the forward strand.
ATGATCTACATATGAAGATCTAAGTATGGTGTTCCAAAACAGAATAAATAGGAAATTATATGTATTTCATTTCTAATCAAATTTTAATGCCCCATTTCAAAATTTAAAGGCTAGCAGTTTGTCTTCTGCTTTGAACACAACCAGGCGGAAATCAGACTAAACATGTCCATGACAATCAATTAAACTTAAACATAGTCATTATCACACATGATCTTTAGGTACTTGGCCTAACCGTCTCCAATAAAGAGAAATACCAATTGACCCAGTCATCCCATTACTAGGTATATACCCAAAGGATTATAAATCATGCTGCTATAAAGACACATGCACACATATGTTTATTGCAGCACTATTCACAATAGCAAAGACTTGGAATCAACCCAAATGTCCATCAGTGACAGACTGGATTAAGAAAATGTGGCACATATACACCATGGAATACTATGCAGCCATAAAAAAGGATGAGTTCGTGTCCTTTGTAGGGACATGGATGCAGCTGGAAACCATCTTTCTCAGCAAACTATCGCATGAACAGAAAACCAAACACCACGTGTTCTCACTCATAGGTGGGAATTGAACAATGAGATCACTTGGACACAGGAAGGGGAACATCACACACCAGGGCCTGTCGTGGGGAGCGGGGAGTGGGGAGGGATAGCATTAGGAGATATACCTAATGTAAATGACGAGTTAATGGGTGCAGCACACCAACATGGCACATGTATACATATGTAACAAACCTGCACTTTGTGCACATGTACCCTAGAACTTAAAGTATAATAATAATAATAAATAATAATAATAATAAAAAGATTCATTTGCACTAAATTAAAATGAACACTTTCTTTCCTGAAGGTGGCACTGTGAACACGGAAAGTAATTAGCTCTCTTCATTTACTGTATCCAGGATTTTGGGACTATTTTGTCAGATTGAAAAAAAAAATGCAAAATAGGCCAAGCACAGTGGCTCACATCTATAATCTCAGCACTTTAAAAGGCCAAGGCAAGAGGATGGTTTGAGGCCAGGAGTTCAAGACAAGCCTGGGCAACAGAGTGGGACATCATGTCTACCAAAAATTAAAATGAAAAAATTAGCCAGGTGCAGTGGCACATGCCTGTAGTCCCGGCTACTTGGGAGGCTGAGGTGAGAGGATCACCACCTTGTCTCAAAAGAAGAAAAAAACCACATTATAGACATCTCAGTTATTCCGATGCCCTTGATAGTTTAAATTGCTATTTTCCTTTCATTTTGATTCTTCTCCATTCCTTTTTGAGATCAAATTTATTGTCTATACTAACTGTGCCCATTGACTTTTTGAGTGAGTTTTTATATTAAGATATTGTTTTCTTTTTTAAAAAAAAAAAACACCTAACAGCTAAAATTTATTGAATGCTGTTTTCAACCACAATACTAAGCACTTTAAATACTTTATAGCATTTTTGTACTTCAGTGGCAAAATGAAGACAGGAACTATTTTAAAAGAGTAGTTAATTCCCACAACTCCAACTGGCATGATTTTGCTAGGAAAATTTAGAGTGTATAAACTTGTTTATCTGCTTTTTTTCTGGGACAGCATATAGGGAGACAAGACATGATGTTTGTCTTTATTAACTAGAGACTTGACTAAGAGCTTTTAGTTTGTTACCTGCCACAAAAAAAAAAGAAGAAGAAGAAGAAAAATAAGAAAAGAAAGAAAGAAATGAAGATCTAATTGGGACATTTTCTGTTTGTTTTGTGTGTGTGTGTGTGTGTGTGTGTGTGTGTGTGTGTGTTAACAAACACATACCACCAAACCTCACCAAAGTCAGACCAGAATAGTATAGGAAGGCACAAGCCAACTAAAATATTTTGACATCAACTGTGGGAAGTTATGATTCAAACAACCTAAAAAACTTTGCAGTGACCTTACTGCTCAATAGGCTAAAATCTTACAACATCCCTCAAAGGTTGAGACTGCATAATTTGAATACATGAATTTTTGAATACATGAATTTGGTGTGTGCCAAAAGTGTGTTATCATTCTCAACTTTCCTACGGAGATTCTACAACTTTATTGCCTAAATGTTAAGTAAAAAGCAAAACAAAACAAAACAGAAAACTTGAATCACATCACTATTATGGAAAACTTCATCAGGTGCACCGCCAAATTGTCAGTTCATCATATTTAAATGAAACACTTCCAACTGTGCTTACCCAGTAAGCAAACATACCTGTGTAAATACAGAAGCATTTAGCTCACATTTCATACAGTTCAACTTAGCCAGTGGGACATAATTTCAACACAATTATGTTTACATTTTAGTAATAGGATACACAAGGACCTGATTTACTAGAGTAAGACAGTGAGGAAACGCCCTTAAATTCTTCTTTATAAGAAGAAGAAACAAACAGTAGCATACTAGTAAAATGGATAGAGTCACGTGGCTGATAATTCCTTTAGAAGTTTGTAAAAATGAGCATAGTGACTATAGGCAGAACTAAACGATCCCAGTCTGCTCTCTCCTCCTTTGAAATGTTGTGATTATATTCAACTTTAGTTCAGAAAACATTTATTCTTTAAACAGCACACACGACTGGGGAAATAGATCAATTAGATAACTTCCTCTGAGAGCTCTCAGGCTAGATGGGAAGAGGAGACATATACAATAATGACTCTAATACTGACAGACTGTGAGAATGATATCATGAAAACACAAGGTCCTATAGGATATTCTTTCTATGTAAATAAACATAAATGTAGCCATGTTTAAGCTTTTTCTTCTTCTTCTTAAGGTTAAATAATTTCAATTCCTATTTCCCAATGCTTTGTTTATTGTTCTCCTCTGAATCCTCAGTTTTCAATATTTATCTTAGTTTATAGAACTCAAAACTATACCACCATTATAAAGGCCGAAAGGCTGAATGTGGGAAGCAATGCCTTACTTCCTTAGTTTGCTAGCATCTTCTTCATTTTTGAAATAATTGTAGGGAAAGTTAATGATCCAGTGCATATTTGTTAAATGTCTAACCACGAGGTATTTGTTAAATAAATTATTCCATGTCTATATAATGAAATCAAGTCATTAAAATATTTCAAAAATAAAAATCATAAAAGAATCATAAATACTATTAATTAGAATAAAAATGAGGCACATATCAGGTTATAATTATTATTTTAAGTATATATTTGTCTGAATATATATATATATATATGTATATATACACAAAAGAGCCTGGATGTTCCCATCAAAGTGGGAGAAATATGGGTGTTTTATGTACACTTTTGCTTGCAGTTACTGATTTTGTAGCAAGAAAAAAATTAATAAGATGCTTCACTTTGGAATATAATTATCAAAATAAAAGCAAATTTTAGAATCTCAGTTTATTAGCATAAGAGATTTCATCTAATAAATGAAGTATAAATTGTATGTATAAGAGTATTTTTATATTCTTAGGACTTTTTTGTTTTTTTGAGATGGAGTTTCACTCTTGTTGCCTAGGCTGGAGTGCAATGGCGCAATCTCGGCTCACTGCAACTTCTGCCTCAGCCTCCTGAGTAGCTGGGACTACAGGTGCGTGCCACCATGTCCAGCTAATTTTTGTATTTTTAATAGAGACGGGGTTTCACTATGTTGGCCAGGCTGGTCTCAAACTCCTGACCCCATGATCTGCCTGGCTCAGCCTCCTAAAATGCTGGGATTACAGGCGTGAGCCCCTGCACCGGGCCCATTTTTAGTACTATTAAGCTAATTTTAGAAAAAACAAAATGTACATGCTGAATCATAGGCTAATCATCACAAAAATCAGAACCTAGTCTATGGAGTAAGAAGGACAGGCTGTCTCCTGAATGGTGTGATTGGAGATTTGCCAGTCCTCTGGATTCTACAGACCCTTTTGGTTTTTAAGATTTCTCTTTTAACATGGAAATTTTCTTGACTGGGTCCCATTTTTAAGTGTTATTTTTTGGCATCTTAACAGAAATTAGGTAAAAGCAAGAATCAAATAGTGATAAACGCTGGGTATTATGGAGTGCAGGAGAGGTAGAGAGAGTAATAAATACGAGAGGGTTTCAAGGGCCAAAAACAAGCTGCTCAAAACTTTACAGAGGCAGAAGGAATGAAAATTTCCCAAGTACTTGTGTTATCAACTGAGAAAATGTGTGTAAGAGTACTTTAAAAATGTTAGAGCGCTCTACAAATAATGGCTAACATTTATTAAACTCTACCCATGAATGCTGTACATGGGCTTATTCACTAATGCAGTTATGCATAGAGCCTATGTACGTGTGCCTATGAATGAAGTAGGTTCTGCCAGTATCTTCATTTTCCAAAGAGGAAACTGAGGCACACAGAGGCTTAATAACATACCCACATTCCACAGCTAATAGATGGTGGACCTGGCATGAAAACCCAGTGGTCCGCACCAGAGCACCTCTTAACAACTCGGATACTTTTTATTGAATGCTGCTGTTAACTAGGTTTTCTTGTTGCTTTCTTCAAAGGCACTAGGTTTTATAAACAGCTTTATTGAGATGTAATTCACAAAGCATAAAATTCACACATTTAAAGTGTACATTTCAATTATTTTTAGTACATTCATAGTTATCCAACCACCACCACAATTAATTTTAGAATATTTTGATCACCCTAAAAAGAAACCTCTTACCCTTTAGCAGTCACTCTCCATTCTCCCCTCTCCCTATCCCTAGGCAACCACTAATTTATTTTCTGTCTCTATAAATTTGTCTATTCTGCAACAGTTCACATAAATAGAAAAATGCAGTATGTGGTCTTATGTGACTCATTTAACATAATGTTTCCAAAGTTCATTCATGCTGCACCCACTACTTCATTCCTTTTTATTGCTGAGTAATATTCTAGTGTATGGACATACTACATTTTATTTATCCATCAGTTGATGAAGATTTTAGTTGTTTCCACCTTTTGGCTAGTATGAATAATCTTCCTATGAATATTGTGCAAAAGCTTTTTTGTGGACATATGTTTTCATTGCTCTCCGCTAGATACCTAGGAGTAAAATTGCTGGGTCATGTGGTGATTCTGCTCAACCTGTTATGGAACTGCCAAGCTGTTTTCCCAAGTAGCAGCACCTTTTTGTCTTCCCACCAGCAGTATGTGAGGATTCTAATTTCCCCGTATCTTGTCAACACTTGTAATTATCTCTTTATTGTAGCCATTCCAGTGGGTATGAAGTGGTATCTTGCTGTGGTTTTGATTTGCATTTTCCCGATAGCTAATGATGTTGAGCATCTGCTATGGTTTAAGTGTGTCCCCAAAATTCATGTGCCGGAAACTTAATCCTCAATCAACGTTATTGGGAGACGGGGCCTTTTGGGAGGTGTTTAGGGCATGAGGGCTCCACCCTCATGAACGGATTAATGTTACTTTAAAAAGGGGTTATGGGAGCGGGGTGATCTCTCTCTCTCTCTCTTCTCTTCTGCCATGTGAGGACACAATGTTCTTCCTCTCTGAAAGACAGAGAACCAAAGTGGCAACTGTGAGCCAGAGACCGAACCTGCTAGCACCTTGATCTTGAACTTCCCTAGCCTCAGAACTGTGAGAGAATAAATTTCTGCTCTTTATAAATTACCCAGTTTGTGGTATTCTGTTAACGCAGCTTAAAATTAATGAAAACAGCATCTTTTTCAAAGACACTATGTTTTGGTTATTTCCAAAACATGGCAAACAATACTTGAACTGATAATAATATGGGAAAGACCTTAACCTAGGAAAGATCAAGTTCCTGACACTAGGATCCTGGTCTCATTCAACTTGGAGACAGTCTCAGCACAAAGCACCATTTGTACACAGTAGAGTTAGTTATTCTATGTTTGTTGAATTACACTCCTGATGTTCTTTTGTAAGTCAATTGCACTTTCCTACACAGTTCATTGTAAGTAGTATTTCTGAAATTAATTCACAAAAGCCTTTTTAACCTATAATGTAGCAGAGCCATGGTATTAGTAACACAAGTCTGAGTCCTAGATCCTATTAACAGAGCCATGCAGTATAAGAGAGTGTAGGAGAAGCAGAACTTTTTTAAACCTCTGCTACCTTGGGCAAAGGGCCAACCCTAGGGGGAAATACTTTGACTTTTTTACTGATGCATAAAATACATAAAGTGCACTAATCTTAAGTGTGTAGCCTGGTGAATTTTTCATATGAATACACCTGTGTAATCACCATCCAAATAAAGACATAGAACATTTCCACCACCCCAGAGGGTTTCCTCATTCTCTTTCCCCAGTCACTACCTCTCACCATGTCACGCTACTCTGACCTCAACACCCCAGGGAAAACTTTTTATATATCATTTATTTTTGCCACCCTCCCACCTCTGCTTCTGGAGGTGGTTATCTTGGAGGATGGAATTGCCATGTTTTTCACAGCTCTGTCCCGACTTGTCCTGTCTCCCAAAGTACTTCAGGGGCCAAGTGCCCCATCTCCCTTCCCTTTAGTCAAAACTCTCATCCTTTTGGTGATACAGTTTTTCCCAAGCAGACTGTGAGCTCCTCAGGGCCAGGGACTCTACTTTCCCTGGCTTTAGGCACAAAGTTGTTTAATGTGCCTATCAAATAAATAAACAAATGCATATGACCTTGAGTAGGTAGAAGTGGGAAAGCAACCCAACATATCAAAACTGCACTGAATCCTGAATGCTATACTGCCCTATATTCATCCCAGAAATCATCAAAGAAGCTGCTTATTCATGGGGAGGGAGTTCATGTTGAATAAGTGGAATAAAGGAGTCAAATGCTGTGGACTGGATGATTACAACTATGAGAAAAATTAAACCAATGGTTATAAAAAAACAGAATAAATCCACCAAAATATGAACAATGGAATATTTGGAAGGTAAAACTACAAGTAATTTCTCATTTTCTAAAACTGTATTAATGAACACTTACAACTGGTATAATAGGAAAAAAACATATTGTAAATGAAGCTACTTATTAACCCAAATTATTCTCTAATCAACGGAAGGTCAGACCATGTATCTAAGTGAAGTGAGAAAATTGGGGGAAAGACATAGGAGTAGGGCAGGAGACTTCCCTGGCTTGCATCAGCTCTCCTAATCTAATCCTGTTTTTTACAGTTCTTTGCCCAATTCCATTTCTGAATCTGAAAATGACCAAAATGCCCACCTGTTTCTGCACATGAATTCATTTTACAAGTTGAAGATGCTCTGGGCTATAGTAATAATAGAGATATCCTACACTTTTATTTAAAAGAAAAAATTAGGGCCGGGCGTGGTGGCTCACGCCTTTAATCCCTACACTTTGGGAAGTTGAGCGGGGTGCATCACGTGAGGTCAAGAGTTCAAGACCAGCCTGGCCTACATGGGGAAACCAGGTCTCTACTAAAAATACAAAAATTAGCCAGGCACGGTGGTGCACGCCTGTAATCCCAGCTACTAGGAAGGCTAAGGCAGGAGAACCGTTTGAACCCAGGAGGCAGAGGTTGTAGTGAACCAAGATCATCCCACTGCACTCCAGCCTGGGTGACAGCAAGACTCTGTCTAAAAAAAAAGAGAGAGAGAGAGAGAGATAAAATTAGAATAAATACATTAAAATCCATTTTAAAATACTTTAGACGTTCTCTTTGTATAGAAAGTTAGAGGGATCACTAAAGCAGTTTTCAGAATTTTGCACATCAAAAATTGCTTTAACTGAAAACATCCAGAAAACACATTGCCTCCATTCTCAATTTCACTTTGCATGCAAATAAATAGCCCTAGTCTGTCCAATTTTACATTTAATTTTTTTTCTTAGACAGGGTCTTGCTCTGTCACCCAGGTTAGAGTGCAGTGGTGCGATCTCAGCTCACTAAACCCTCGACCTCCCAGACTCAAATGATCCTCCTGCCTCACTTGCTTCCATCAGTTGTTCTAGCGCACAAAAATAAAATTGCCTATTTTGAAAATAATAATAAAATCTTAAAATAAAACCAAGATAACCACGTATTTCCAAATGTCTTTCTACTTACTTACTTACAGCGATCGTTAGTTTGCTTTGAAAGAAAAAGAAAATGTTTTCTGCTTTCCAATGACCCTACCCTCTTTTAGATTCATAAGGATTTTCTATGAATTTATCTATAATCATGGAAGATGTAAGCCCAGAAGGGCCCAGCCTCTCTTTGTCCTTTCAGAGGGAAAAAACCCAAAGAAGGAGTTTACTAAAGTACATGATCTCCTAAATAATAAAAAAAAAATATTTCAGGTAATGTTGAGCCTGAAAGATTTTGTTTTTCTAAACTAAAGCCAAGACAATTTATAAAACTTCTTGTCATGCATCAGTGATAATATACTAAGGACTGTGTTATAGAAGATATACATAAATATTAATAGTACTTCCGGGTAGAATACAATTAAAGGATTGGGAGGCTGAGGGGGGAGGATTGCCTAAGCCCAGTAGTTCAAGGCTGCAGTGAGTTATGATGGCACCACTGCACTACAGCCTCTGTCTCTGAAAAAAAATTGATTAATTAATTAAAGGAGAATCACATCACCTAAATGTCCCACATCATACCAATCTATATAATAGAAAGTGAGAACAGAAACAGCCCACACCAAGATTATAACTAATGGAGTCTCCCTAGCTGAGGTGGAAAGTCTGTATTAGAAAGCCTGAATCGTAGAGAAACTGTCCACAGACCAAAACTCCAGCAATTGGCATATCAATTCAGACACAAATAAGTAGTCAATTTCAAATGGTCTATCAGAGAATACAGAAATGGGCCAGGGAGTGATATTAACTAAAGAAATGTTTTAAAGAAGAGGATGGATCAAGAGCAGGTGATATTCAACAGTTCTGGTCCAGGACTTCATTATCACCCTCATGGGAAATAACTGGTTAAATAACTGCAAACACACACTGAGGCTATCGGTCCTTCTTCATCTGCTATATTCATGCATCGACTTGTTTGTAAATTATACATGATTTATTTTACAGAGTGTTGTTTTCCATTCAATCAGCCTTCTTTATAATCTGTCAAGGTAAAATAATCTCTCCAGGTATTTTTAAGGAGAAGCATTTGAAATGAGTTGACTCAACAAATATTCGTAGATACTATCCTAGGCAAGACCTTATGTTCAGTCAAAATCTTCCCACTGTAACTGTACCTCCAAAAATCAATCAACCTAAGCTGAGAGACTGTTAGACCTCTTAATAAACCACTAGTCACCCAATCAATTTAAAAATCATCTGTCAGCACTATGGTAGATTTCATAAACTGCTCTGATAAAAATGTGACACCAGTAAATATAATACATTTTGTTTGTTTTTTGAGACAGGATCTCCCTCTGTTGCCAAGGCTGGAGTGCAGTGGCGTGATCATGGCTCACTGCAGCTTCGACCTCTCAGGCTCAAGCAATCCTCCCATCTCAGACTCCTAGTAGCTGGGGCCACAGGTGCGTGCCACTACACCCCACTAATTTTTGTATTTTTTTGTAGAGATGGGGCCTCACTATGTTGCCCAGGCTAGTCTCAAACTCCTAGGTTGAAGCGATCCTCTCATCTTGGCCTCCCAAAGTGCTGGGATTATAGGCATGGGCCACTGCACCCAACAAATATAATACATTTACTAGGATAACGACATTATTGTTTATATAATAAAAACTAGTTCACATTTTTACATTTTGACACTGTGATACTGATGTTTTAATTTGTCATTCCTCTTTGATCTAGTTCCATTTGGTTGATGGTTTTTCAATCTAGCTATAAAATTTTTCCCTATTAAATCTTTCTGGGCTGGGCATGGTGGCTCACGCCTGTAATTCCAGCACTTTGGGAGGCCAACGCAGGCAAATCACGAGGTCAGGAGTTCGAGACCAGCCTGGCCAACATGGTGAAACCCTGTCTCTACTAAAAATACAAAAATTAGCTTGGCATTGTGGCACGGGCCTGTAATCTCAGTTACTCGGTAGGCAGAGGCTGGAGAATTGCTTGAACCCGGGAGAGGAGGTTGCAGTGAGCCAAGATAGTGCCACTGCACTCCAGCCTTGGCAACAGAACAAGACTCCATCTCAAAAAAAAAAAAAAAAAAAAAAAACACTGTGCCTTCACAGATCTAGCTTTAGGGTACTTTAAATTATTTGTTCAAAAGATAAAATGCTTATTGGGTAAATAATTTTCTATACTAACCTCAGGTACAAATATCATTCAAATGTCATTCTCCTGTTATACATGTGGCTTTAGATGTTCAAATTTCTTCATATCACAGTTATATAAAACAAGTTTTAAAAATGTAGGCCAGGCACGGTAGCTTACGCCTGTAATCCCAACACCTTGGGAGGCCAAGGCAGGCGAATCACTTGAGGTCAGGAGTTCCAGATCAGCCTGGCCAACATGGTGAAACCCCGTCTCTACTAAAAATACAAAAATTGGCCAGGTGTGGTGGCACGGACCTGTAATCCCAGCTCCTCAGGAGGCGGAGGCCAGAGAATCACTTGAACCTGGGAGTTGGAGGTTGCAGTGAGCTGAGATCGAGATTGTGCCATTGCACTCCAGCCTAGGCGACTGAGCAAGACTCCATCTCAAAAAAAAAAAAAGAAGGTATTGTCATTATTAATTTAACAACTTTGAATTAATTCATTTAAAAATTCCCACAGTAGTAAGTTTAACACACAACTCCATTTCTTCAACCTTTCTTTTTACCCCCAGCTCCGCTACCACTTGCAGTTTTCTCTCCCTCTTCTCCACGTAGCAGAGTAGATACTCCATTCCTGGTGTACACCCATCATGGTTAAGCCACTTAATGTGGAGTGTTTACTTTTAAGACTAGGTATCAGCAAAACTTTCCAAATTTAATTGCAAACATGTCTTGTTTTCAATCCAGAGAGAACTTAAAGCTAAAGTTCCTCTATGTAGTAACAGCTGTATGTTCTTTATTTATTGTCAGATTTGAAGTTTCCATTTGCTTTGTGCAATACTGCTGTTCATCCTACTTTCCAAGTAACATTCTAATTTTACTTTGTAGTTTTTGCTCTTTGGTGGTTTCCTAAGCATTGCAGAAAACCCTAGCTGTAATTTCTCCCCTTCAGTCTAAGGTAGGTAAAATGTTCATTATTCAAAGACAGGGGAATGTTTAAGCTAGAGATCAAAAACAAGAAACAACTAGGGGGAATATTTTTTCTTAAAAGTCTTACAATTTACAAAGAGATAATTAAAGGTAACAAGGCCCAGTGAAGTGGGATCAAAGCTAAGAATCAATTGTAGAGGCAGCTCATCCACTGATCTGCTGTAAGAACTTAGTAAGGGCTCTTAACTACCTTGTTCCTTCATCTGTAAAACAAGGCTAATGGCATTAGCCTACAGACTAAACTACTTCTTTATAACTAATAAAGAAGTATAGAGAATTTTGAAATTTAAGTAAAAGCCAAATATTAGTCAAAATGAAAGCAAACAAAATGAACATCATTCTGTTTACTTAATTGTGGTATAAAGAAAAAACATAACACTTTAGATTTAGAAATAATATTGAACCTTACAGAGCAAGATAATTTTTACTGCTTTATTTAACCTAAAAAGAAAAGAGCAGATATAGAAAGATGACAGGTACATAGATAGACAGCATTAAAATATAAATGTTATGGGGTATAAGACACAAATTTCCCTTGCAGAATTCCAAACAATTTATGTGGACATTCTGCTCCCCACAAATGCAGGGTGCACATATTGACCTCCTTCCAAAGAGTACAGTATGGGGCATAGGGAGGAGTATTTTTACAGTGGAAAATCTGACAAATATTACATCAGCCAGGTGATCAAGGTCAGCATCAATAGTCATAAATCATGTTGATGTAACCTTGATATAATATGATTGCTCTCCAAAAAATACATAATCTCACTCTAATTATGAGAAAACACATCAGACAAATTCTAACAGAGGGGAAGCCTACAATATACCTGAACAGTACTTTTCAAACTCTCAAGGATCACAAAAACAAAAAAAAGTGTTAGAAACTGTCACAACCAAGAGGGTCCAAGAAGACATGACAACTGAATGTAACTGAATCTTGGGTGAAAACCCAGAATACAAAAGAACATTAGGTAAAAACTGAGGAAATCTGAATACAGTATGGGCTTCTGTTAATAATAATGTATGAGTATTGTTTCATTAATTATACCACACTAATGTAAGATATGTAGTTATACTAGTACATTACTAATACATTGTAATAATATGGGAAAGTGTGTGCAGGGGTATATGTGGGAATTCTCTGTACTGTTTGTCAATTTTTCCATTATTCTAAAACTACTCTGAAAAACAAAGTCTGTTTAAAGTATATATCAATTTTATATGTGTCAAACCAAACTAAATTATGTCAAAATGTCATAGTCCAAATTCTACAGATAATGTCCATCTCTTCAGCTCATTTATGTCTGTATGTAGTTGATACCAAAGTAAAGTAAAAGAATATTAAGTAAAGCCAAAGATTATTAAGTTAACCATCTCAGTCACAGATGCAGGATGCGCACTAAATATCTATATGACTGGCTCCTTTTAAAAGTTTTCAAAAGATTTAACCAGGCACAGTGACTTGTTCCTGTAATCCCAGCCACTCAGAAGGCTGAGGTGAGAGGTCCGCTTGAGACCACAACATTGAGACTAGCCAGGACAACATAGTAAGGCAACTGTCTCTTAAAAAACAAACAAACAAAAAAAGGTTTCAAAAGATTTAATATTGTGTTTGGAGAAATTAGCTCAGCTCAGTTGCAATAAGAATAAAACTACATTCACTGGTTTTCTTTCTTCTTCCTTTCTGATCTTTATGACTTTTATTTATTTTCCTTCCCTTATTAAACTGGCTAGAATTCCAGTACACTGTTGACTAGAAATGGTGACAGTGGGTATCTTTTCACCATTAGCTACCGTGTTAGCTGTAGTTTTCTTTATAAATGCTCTTCATCAAAGTGAGGAAGTTCCCTTCTATAAATAGTTTTCTGAGAATTTGTGTAGGGGAGATACACTGGATTGTCAGGTTTATAACTTACAATGATGAAGTATATATGACAACAGTAGCATAAAGATGATGGGATGATCAATAGAATTATAGTGTTAAAAGTTTTGTAGATTTTGCCTGAAGTCATTCAATATCAACTCTAAGTAGATTGTGAGAAATTGAAGATGCAGATTTTAATCCCTACATCAGGAACCACTAAAAAAGTGATGCAAAGAGACATAGCTAAAAGATATGCATAAGCCATAGAGAAATTAAAATAGAATACTAAGAAAACATTTTATTAAAACAAAAAAAGGGCAGACAAAAAGAAACAAACCAATTGAAAGCAAATGGCAAAATGGCAGACCTAAATCTATCTGTAACAAGTTATATTAAATATAAATAAACTAAACACTACAATTAAAAGTCTGAGATTGTCAGACTGGATTTAAAAAGCAAGAACCACACCTGTAATCCCAGCACTTTGGGAAGCCAAGCCAGGAGGATAGCTCGGGCCCAGGAGTTCAAGACTAGCCTGGGCAACACAGGGAGACACCCCATCTCCACAAAAAATTTAGCCAGGTGTGGTGGAACGCACCTGGACTACTACTCCAGTGGCAAAGGCAGGAGGATCACTTGGAGGCTTAGGCCACAGTGAGCTGTGACTGTACCACTGCACTTCAGCAACAAGATGAGATCCTGTCTCAAAAATAAAAGAACTCAGTATGTGTTCTCTATAGAAGTACTTTAAATACAAAGATAAATTGAAAGTAAAACAAGAGAAAAAGATATACCACACATACAATATGCTAAGAAAGCAGAGATAACTATATTAATACCAGACAAAATAAACTTCAAGGCAAAGATATTGCTATAGACTTCATAATAAAAGGGTCGATACCTTAAAATATATATAGCATTTATAAATAAATGTGTGTCTAATAATAGACTTTATTATAATACATGAAGGAAAAATTTATAGAACAAAAGAAACAGACAATTCCACAGTTATAGTTGGGGATCTTAATAGTATTTGATAAGACTAAAAAAGTAGTAAGAATATAGAAAATTTGGACAATAATATCAACCAGCTTAATCTAATGGACGTTTAAAAATGACTATACCTTGGGCCCAGATGTGGTGGCTCACCCATGTAATCCCAACACTTTGGGAGGCCAAGGTGGAAGAATTGCTTGAAGCTAGGAATTCAAGACCAGCCTGGACAATAAAGTGAGACCCTGATTCTATGAAAAAGTTTAAAAATTAAAAAATTAGTTGGATATGGTGGTGGTGGTGGTGGTGTACGCCTGTAATCCCAGCTACTCAAGAGGCTGAGGTGGGAGGCTCACTTGAGCCCAGAGGTTTGAGGTTACGGTGAGCTATGATTACACCACTGCACTCCAGCCTGGGTGACAGAGTGAGACCCTGTCTCTAAAAGACAAAACAAAACACAAAAGGCAGAAAAAGAGCAGAAGACTTAAGTGGAAACAAAGAAGAAGGGCAACAAATAGAAAACAGTAATAATTACAGTAGCTATTAATCCAACCACATTGATAATCATTTTAAATGTTAGTGGTCTAAATACACTATTTAAAATATCGATTATCAGAGTGGATCAAAAAACAAGACCTAACTACATGTTGTCTACATAAACCTACTTTAAATATAAAGACATGTATAGATTAAAAGGGGACGGAGAAAGATATACCATGCTACCACAATCAAAAGGGAGAGTATAGTCACCCAGTATTTGACAAGGATGTCAAAAATACACAGTGGAAAAGAATAGCCTCTTCAACAACTAGTGCTGGGAAAACTGGATACCCATATGCAAAAGAATGAAATCGGACCCTTACCTTATAACACTCATAAAAATTAACTCAAAATGGATAAACAGTTAAATGTAAGGCCTGAAAGTCTAAAGCTCCTTTAAAAAACATTGGAAACTCTCCTTGATATTGGTCTTGGCAATGACTTTTTGGATATAACACCAAAATCACAGGCAACAAAAGCAAAAATAAATAAGCAGGGACTAAAATCTTGGGCACAGCAAAGGAAGCAATCAACCAAATGAAAAGGCAACCTACGGAAATGGGAGAAAATCTTTGCCAACCATATATCTGATAAGGGATTAATATCCAAAATATATAAAGAACTCATACGACTCAATAACTAAAACACAAATAATCTGATTTTAAAGTGGGCAAGGGATCTAAAAAGACATTTCTCCTTTTCCTGGCCAACAGGCACAGGAAAAGATGCTCAACATCACTAATCACCAAATCAAAACCACAGGGAGATATCACCTAATACTAGTTAGGTTGGCTATTAACAAAAAGAGAAAAGATAACAAATGTTGGTAAGGATGTGAAGAAAAGGGAACCCGTGTACACTGCCAGTGGCAATGTAAATTGGTACAGTGATTATGGAAAACAGTGTGGAGGGGTCCTCAAAAAAATTAAAAATAGGCCAGGTACGGTGGCTCACGCCTGTAATCCCAGCACTTTGGGAGGCTGAGGTGGGCGGATTAGGAGGTCAGGAGATCAAGATCATCCTAGCTAACACGGTGAAACCCCGTCTCTACTAAAAATACAAAAAATTATCCGGGCGTTGTGGCGGGCGCCTGTAGTCCCAGCTACTCAGGAGGCTGAGGTAGGAGAATGGCGTGAACCCAGGAGGCAGAGGTTGCAGTGAGCCAAGATTGCACCACTGCACTCCAGCCTGGGCAACAGAGTGAGACTCCGTCTCAAAAAATAAATAAATAAATAGAAAATAGAACTAGATGTGATTCAGCAACCCCTTTTCTGGATATATAATCTAAAGGAGAAGAAATTAGTAGCTTGGGCCAGGCGTGGTGGCTCTCACTTGTAATCCCAGCACTTTGAGAGGCTGAGCGGGTGGGGATAGATCACAAGGTCAGGAGTTTGAGACCAGCCTGGCCAACACAGCGGAACTCTGACTCTACTAAAAATGCAAAAATTAGTTGGGTGTAGTGGCAGGAACCTGTAATCCCAGCTACTCAGGAGGCTAAGGCAGAATTGCTGGAACCCAGGAGGCAGAGGTCGCAGTGAGCCAAGACTGCACCACTGCACTCCAGCCTGGATGACAGAGCTAGACTCCGTTTCAAAAAAAGAAGGAAGGAAGGAAGGGGAGAAGGAAAGAGAAAAAGAAAAAAAAGAAGAAACCAGTAGCTCTAGAGGGTATCTGCACTCCCATGTTCATTGCAACACTATTCACAATACCCAAGGCATGGAAACTACCTAAGTGTTCATGGACAAATGAATGGATAAAGAAATTGTGGTGCATATATACAGTGGAATATTATTCAGCCATAAAAAAAGAAGAACATCCTGCCATTTGTGCCAACATGGATAAATCTGGAGGACATTATACTAAGAAATAAGCCAGACACAGAAAGACAAATAAATACTTCATGATCTCACTTATATGTGGAATCTTTTTGAAAGCTGAACAGATTAGGGAAGAGGAAACAAAATTATCTTTGTTTGCAGGTGATATGATTATCTGTGTAGAAAATCTGAAAGAACTGACAAAAAAACTCTCTTGCAACTAATAAACAATTGTAGCAAGGTTGCAGGATACAAGATTAATATTCAAAGTTAATTGCTTTCTAATACACTAGCAATGAACAAGATGCAATAAACAAGTGGAATTTGAAATTAATAACACAATATCATTACTTTAGCACCCAAAAATAAAATACTTAGGTATAACTCTAACAAAAATATACAAGATCCTCAAGAGGAAAACTACAATACTCAGATGAAAGAAATCAATAAAGAACTAAATAAAAAGAGAGATATCCTATGTTTAAGGTTAGGAAGACTCAATATTGCCAAGGTGTCAGTTCTTCCCAAGTACTGAGAAGATTCAACTATTAATCTATAGATTCAATGCAATTTCAATCAAAATGTCAACAGTTATTTTGTAGATATCAACAAACTAATTATAAAGTTTATAAGGATACAACAGATGCACAACAGGCAACACAATATTGAAGAAGATAAAGTCAGAGGATCAACACTACCCATATTCAAGACTTACTATAATATTACAGTAATCAACACAATGTGGGCTGGGTGCAATGGCTCACGCCAGTAATCCTAACACTCTGCGAGGCCAAGGCTGGAGTATTGCCTGAGCCTAGGAGTTCAAGACAAGCCTGGGCAACAAAGCAAGAACTATCTCCACAGAAAAAATTAGCTGGGTGCAGTGGCCTGCACTTATAGTCCCAGCTATTCAGGAGGTTGAAGTAAGAGGATCCTTTGAGCTCAAGAGTTTGAGGTTACAGTGAGCTCTGGTTCCACCACTGCACTCCAACATGGGTGGCAGGGAGACTGTCTCAAAAAAAAAAAGGCCCAACATGGTGGCTCATGCCCATAATCCCAGCACTTTGGGAAGCAGAGGTGGTGGATAGCTGAGCCCAGGAGTTCAAGACCAGCTTGGGCAACACGGTGAAACCCCATCTTTACTAAAAATGCAAAAGTTAACCGGGCATGGTGGCATGCATGCCTGTAATCCCAGCTACTTGAGAGGCTGACATGGGAGAATCGCTTGAACCCAGGAGGTGGAGGTTGCAGCGAGCCAAGATCATGCCCCTGCACTCCAGCCTGGGTGATAGAGTGAAGCTCCATCTAAAAAAAAAAAAAAAAAGACATTGGAGGTATTGATTAAAAAATAGATGAATAGATCAATGGAACAGAATAGAGAACCTAAAAATAGATCCACAGAAATATAGTCAACTGATCTTTGACAAAGGAGCAAAGGCAACACAATGGAGAAAAGATAGTCTTTTCAACCAATGGTGCTAGCACAACTAGACATCTATGCAAAAAAAAAAAAAAGTAATCTAGACACAGACTGTATATGCTTTACAAAATCAATTCAAAATGGATCATAATTCTAAAGTAAAATGCAAAACTATAAAACTCCTGGAAGATAGCGTGGGAGAAAATCTAAATGATATTGAGTTTGGCAGTGATGTCCTAGATACAATACCTAAGGCATGGTCCACGAAAGAAAGAATTGGTAGGCTAAACTTCATTAAAATTAAAATTTCTGCCAGGTGCAGTGGCTCACGCCTGTAATCCCAACACTTTGGGAGGCTGAGACAGGTGGATCACTGAAGTCAGGAGTTTGGGACCAGCCTGGCCAAAATGGTGAAACCCTGTCTCTACTAAAAATACAAAAATTAGGTAAGCACCTGTAATCACAGCTATTCTGGAGGCTGAGGCAGGAGAATCACTTGAACCTGGGAGGCAGAGGTTTCAGTGAGCTGAGACCATGCCATTGCATTCTAGCCTGGGCAACAGAGTGAGACTCTGTCTCAAAAAAGAAAAAATTAAAATTAAAATTTCTGCTCTGTTAAAGACACTGTCTACAGAATAAAAATACAAGTCACAGATTTGGAGAAAATGTTTACAAAGGACATATCTGATTAAGAATTGTTGTCCAAAATATAGGAAGAACTCTTAAAACTGAACAAAAAGAAAACTCAATTTAAAAATTAGCAGACTTTAACAGACATCTCAGCAAAAAGAACGTAGATGACAAATAAGCATATAAAAAGATGCTCCACCTCATATGTCATCAGGGAAACACAAATTGAAACAATAATGTGATACAACTACACACCTAGTAGATTGGCTAACATCCAGAACACTGACAATACCAAATGCTGCAGAGGATTTGGAGCAACAGGAACAACAGAAACACTCATCCTTTGCTAGTACAAATGCAAAATTGTAGAGTCATTGTGGAAGACAGCTTGGCATTTTGTTACAAAACTGAATATACTCTTAAACAATCCAGCAATCACATTCCTTGGTTTTATTCAAAAGAATTGAACACTTATGTCCACACAGAAACATGCACACATATGTTTATATCAGCTTTATTCGAAATCAAAATTGCCACACTCAGAAGCAACCAAGATATCCTTCAGTTGGTGAATCGATAAGCAAACTGTGGTACATCTTAATGGGATAATGGGCTATTATTCAGCACTAAGGAAATGAGCTATCAAGTCATGAAAAGACATGGAGGAAACATAAATGCATATGACATATAAATGAAAGAAGTAGACCGAGCATGGTGGCTCATGCCTGTAATCCCAGCATTTTGGGAGGCCGAAGCGGACAGATCACGAGGTCAAGAGATCAAGACCATCCTGGCCAACATGGTGAAACCCCGTCTCTACTAAAAATACAAATTAGCCGGGGTGATGGCAGGCCCCTATAATCCCAGCTACTTGGGAGGCTGAGGCAGAAGAATCACTTGAACCCAGGAGGCAGAAGTTGCAGTGAGCCAAGATCATGCCGTTGCACTCCAGCCTGGGGAACAAGAGCGAGACTTTGTCTCAAAAATAATAATAAGAAGAAGTAGTAGTCTGAAAAGGCTATATACACTGTATGATTTCAACTACCTGACATTCTGGAAAGGGCACAATTATGGAGATAGTAGAAAGATCAGTGGTTACAAGCGGTTAGGGGAGAGAGAAGGCTGGATAAGTGGACCACAGAAAATTTTTGGGACAGTGAAAATATTCTGTATGATACTATAATGGTGAGTACATGTCATAACACCTTTGTCCAAACCAATCAAATGTTCACTACCAAGAGTAAACTCTAATGTAAACTAAGGACTTCAGGTGATAATGATGTGTCAATAGGTTTATCAGCTGTAATAAATGTACCACTCTGGTGAGGAAAGTTGATAATGGGGGATGCTATACATGTGTGGGGTCAGGGAATATATGAGAAACCTTTATACCTTCCACTCAATTTTACTGTGAACCTAAAAATGACTCAAATGTAAAGTCTACTTTTCAAATCACAAAATAACTCCGAGCAAAAAGGAATTTGGAAAAAAGTTATAGAAACAATATAGTTAATAACATCATATGGGGGTTCCTTCTACTCAGAGACCTCTCTCTCTATAGAGAGAGCTGTTTCTCATTCTCTTCTCTTCCGCCTATGAAACCTCCGCTCCTAAACTCCCTGTGTGCGTCCGTGTCCTAAATTTTCCTGGCGCCAGACGACAAACCCCAAGGTATACATCCCAGACAACGTAGCCGCTTCATATTGGGCCCTTGCCCAGGATATACCAAGGTACAACATTCATCCAAATGGTCAGTAGAGCAGCGGACTCCAACTCTGTCCTTTCATTTTAAGGTTCTCAGCCTCCATTTTATAACCAAATCAAACCAAATACTGGGCCCCCTCAGACATTTAAAAATGATTAGCATGGCTGCCAGCCTTGCAAGACGTGGGGGACAGGCTTGCTGGGGAGAACATGGAGAATCCCCAGCACCCATGGCTTGCAGGCCATTTTGGCCGTGTTTGAAATAGCTTCCTTTCACGGAGGACTTCGCCGTCATGCGGGGCTAGAAGTAGTCCTGGGGCAACTGAGGATTTCTGGCGGGGCTACCCCATGGCGTTATCCAAAGGCTTCTGGACTGACCTCAGCCTCTGACCGCGCAGTGCTGTGGGCAACAGGATCTCCAACTTTTCTATCATAATTTCCTCCTTTACTGTCCGTGATCTTCGAATAAAATCCAGTGCATCCACTACCAGTCGGTCCTTTTCGCTGGGAGACCCCTCTACACAGAGAGAGCTGTTTCTGTTTCTCTTCTCTTCTAAAGAGCTCCCTTCTCTTTATACTGGGAAAAAGAAGAGCGACTGTATGCTCCTTAGTTATTGGAGTCCTTTTGCCCTATACCCTTCCCCACCTGACAAAATGACTGTTCCTTTGCATGGAGAGTTTTAGTTTCTCCGCTTACACACATGCAGCTCTTCCAAGGTCCAGGGCTCACTTCCCTGATGGTCACTCACCACCTGGAATGCTCCTCCATAGTCACCACCCTGAATGATGCTTACCTGCAAAGTTTTCATCACGTTTTCAAGTTTTGGATCATCTCCCAGAATTTTGACATTAAAATGACTACAAGTTATTAAACCTCAGTTCCAAGTCAGAGTTTTCCCAGGAAAGGGAATTACTAATTGGTTTATCTTGCAACAAGAATCTCCTAGATCCAAAAATCAATGTAATGTAATGATAGCCTAAAGGAGAAAAGCAACATGATTATCTCAATAGATGCAAAAAAAAAAAAAAAAATTGGCAAAATCCAACACCCTTTCACGTTTAAAAACACTTAATAAACCAGGGTAAAAAGGGAACTTCCTTAACCTGATAAAGGGTATCTATGAAAAAACCAGAGCAAACATCATACTTGATGGTGAAAAGCTGAATGTTTCCCCCTAAGATAAGAAAAAAGACAAGGATGCCTGCTCACCCCATTGCTACTCAACACTGCACTGTACATATGCACATGGGCAATAAGGCAAAGAGAAGAAAGAAGGAGGAGGAGGAGGTGGGGAAGAGGAGGAGAAGGAAAACAAGGAAAAGAAAAAGGAGGAGGAGGAAGAGGAAGAAGAAGAAAGGAGAAAGAGAAGAAGGAGCAGCAGCAGCTATTTAGATTGGAAAGGAAGAAGTAAAATCATTTTGTATACAAAAAATCCTAGGGAATTCATTTAAAATACTATGAGGATTAATGTACTAATTTAACAAGGTTGAAGGATACAAGATCAATATACAAAAATCAGTTGTATTTCTATGCATTAACAACGAACAATCTGAAAATGAAACTAAGAAAACCATTCTACTTACAATAGCATCACGAAAAATAAAATGCCTAGATATAAATTTAACAAAAGAAGTGTAAGACTTCTACACTGAAAACTATAAAACATGATTGAAATAAATTAAAGAAAATCTAAATAAAGAGAAAAATATACCAAATTCATGTATCAGAGGACTTAATATTGTTAAGAAGGCAATATTCCCTACATTGATCTACAGAGTCAATGCAAATCCTACTAAAACCACAGGTGGCTTTTTTTGCAGAAAATGATAAGTTAACACTAAAATGTATGTGGCACTATGAGGGACCCAAAATTGCTGAATTAATCTTGAAAAAAAGAATGAAGTTGGAGAATTCACACTTCCTAATTTCAAATTTTGCTATAAATCTGCAATAATCAAGACAACAGAGTACTGCTTTAGGGATAGATACACAGATGAATTGAGTAGTATTGAGAGCTCAAAAGTAAACTCTGACATTTATGTTCAATTGATTTTCAAAATGGGTGTCAAGACAACATGTGGAAAGAATAGTCTTTCCAACAAATCATCCAATGCAAAAAGATGAAGTCAGACTTCCCATACCATAAACAAAAATTAATTCAAAGTGTACCATAGGCCAGGTGCACTAGCTCATGCCTGTAATCCCAGCACTTTGGGAGGCTGAGGTGGGTGGATCACTTGAGGTCAAGAGTTCGAGACCAGCCTGGCCAGCATGGTGAAACCCTGTCTCTACTAAATATACAAAAATTCGTGAGGCTGAGGCAGGAGAATCACTTGAACCTGGGAGAAAGTGGTTGCAGTGAGCCGAGATTATGCCACTGCACTCCAGTCTGGGCGACAGAGTGAGAGTCTGTCTCAAAAAAAAAAAAAGTATTATAGACCTAAATTAACTAATAAAACTATAACATTCTTAAATGAAAGCATAAGAACAAATATTTATGACTTTGAGTGAGGCAATAATTTCTTAGTTATGAGATGAAAGGCACAATTAACAAAAGAAATAAATTGGACTACATCAATATAAACATTTTGCTGTAAATGATACCTTCAAGAAAATGAAGAACAAACCACAGAAAGAACACTTAATTCAACAATGAAAAAAAGACAAAAGAAAAAAAGAAAAAATAAAAGAAATTTTTAATAAAATTAAAAAACAAAAGAAAAAACAATTCAACAATGAAAAGACAAACTAATTTCTATATGGGCAAAGAATTTGAAAAGACATTTATCCAAATAAGATATACAAATGACCAAGAAGCACATGAAAAAATGTTCAAAATCATTAGCCATTAGGGAAATGGAAATGAAAACCACAATAAGATACCACTTCACACTCACTAGCATGGATCTAATAAAAAAGACAGACAATAACAAGTGTTGTCAAGGATCTGGAGAAATTGAATCCCTCATACACTGCTGGTGAGAATGTAAAATGGTGCAGCTGCTTTAAAAAATAATTTGGCAGTTCCTTAAAATGTTAAATATAGAGTTACTATATGATCCAGATATTCCACTCCTAGGTATGCAGGAGAGGTATTTTGATTCCAAGAGAAAAATATATGTCTAAATCCTTAACCAAGGGAGAATATATATATAGCTGTTGTAAATACATATATATAGATATAGATATATATGCACACACACAAACAAAAAAAAACTTATACCAAAGGTTCATAGCAGTATTATTCATAATAGTCAACAAGTGGAAACAACTCAAACATCCATAAATGGATGAATTGGTAAATACAATATGGAACGTCCATAGATGAAATACTCTTTGGCAATAAAAAGGAATAATGTACTGAAGCATTCTATAACATGAATGAACCTTGAAAACTTTATGGCAAGTGAAAGAAGCCAGTTATAAAAGATAACACATGAGCTCATTCATATAAAAGGTCTGGAGTAGGCAAATCAATAGAGACAAAATAAATTAGTAGTTGCATAGGGCTAGAGGATGGGGAAGGATAATGAGAAGTGATCAACGGGTACAGGAATTTATTTCCCTCTTCTCTTCTCTTCTCTTCTCTTCTCTTCTCTTCTCTTCTCTTCTCTTCTCTTCTCTCCTCTCTCTCTCATTTTTATTTTATTTTTTGGTCTTACTCTGTCACCCAGGCTGGAGTACAGTGGCATGATCATAACTTCCTGTAACCACAAACTCCTGGGCTCAAGTGATCCTCCCACCTCAGCCTCTCGAATAGCTAGGACTACATCTGGATAATGTATTTTTTATTTTTGTGGAAATGGAGTTTCACTATGTTGCCCAAGCTGGTCTTGAACTCTTGGCCTCAAGGGATCCTCCTGCCTCAGCCTCCCAAAGCACTGGGATTACATGCTTACTCCATCCCAACCAGCCCAGGGTTTTTTTTAGGGAGGACAAAAAATTATAAAATTAGATTGTGGATATGGTTACAAAGCCCTGTGCAAATACTAAAAATTCTTAGAGAGAAAAAAAATTGAATTGTACACTTTAAATCGATAAATTATATAGTATGTGAATTACATCTCAATAAATCTGTTTTAAAAAGTAATCTGGATAGGTAGGCCCAGGACAACAGGTAGAGTACCCCTCAGAGATTGCATTTCTCTTGTGACCATGATGAGAAACTGCGGGCTAAGGGCAAGTGTTTGCCCTTATGTGTCCCATTTTAACCAGGACACCACTCTTCTGGTAACTTACTATTTCTTCACATAAGTCTAAATTCAATTCAATCAGACTACATTTTTTTGTGTGTGTTTCAATGGTCAATGACAACAATAAACATATATCGAGCCATAAAAAAAAAAAAAAAGTAATCTCCTGTCTCAATCAGTATTGGTGGTGATGGGGACGATGGGGAGGTGGTAAGAGGAAGGGGGGGTGACAAGTCCAAACCAAACAAAACCAACCCAGAAATGGGGGAGTCACTATAAGTTTGGAAACAACCCCAAGAGGTATCTTTTACATTGGGAACTTTCATTTTAAAGGAATAAATGCAATATAAATCTTGAAACCTTAGGAGCTAGGCATAACCTTATGCAAGTGCTCAAAGCAATTATTATCACCCACAGAATATGGTATTCATCTGTATTTGCTTTAAACCATGGCATGGCTTAGAAATAATTGAATTTTCCACATCCTATAACTAAATGCAATTTCTAATTATTACTTGACTGCGCATATAAATCCTAAGTAAATCTGTGGAGTTTCTTTTCCCAGTACAATACAAATAAATGTAAATAACTGTCATATCTGATTTACCTAGTATTTTGTTAACCAGCTAAAAGTAAATATTGAAAATAGCTGTTAGCTATGCAAGTTTGAACAGGTGTTTTCCTAAGGAAGGTAATACATCTTTAAATTTAGGAATGATTGAATCAAAGCAAATTACTACCCTGTCTAACCATGCTGATTTTCTTACAGTCAATAGTACTCATTTTAAGTGTTTTGTTTCATGTAAATTTTTATTACAAATGGTTTCAGAATTATTTTGGATGTAAGTGGCAATAAAATGTAAACAACTAGATGAAAATAATATACATTGCCTTGATAAATAAATGAGTGAATCCAAGTTCACTTCAGACAAGAATGAGGCACTGGATGAAAATGACATTCCTTAATATGAGAAAGGAGTTTTTAAAGCAAGACCTGTTAGGTACTTAAAAGGGCAATAAAAGAAAAAATTGTTAAATAAATGAGCCAGAAAGAAATGTAACTCTTTTAAATAACATTTCTTAATAGGCTGGTGGTAATATTATAAGAATGCATTTCAGTCTGGGCATGATGGCTCATACCTGTAATCCCAGCACTTTGGGAGGCCGAGGCGGGTGGTTCACTTGAGGTCAGTAGTTCGAGACCAGCCTGGCCTACATGGTAAAAACCTGTCTCTACTAAAAATACAAAAATTAGCCAGGTGTGGTGACAGGCACCTGTAATCCCAACTACTTGGGAGGCTGAGGCAGGAGAATCGTTTGAACCTGGGAGGCAGAGGTTGCAGTGAGCCGAGATCTCACCATTGCACTCCAGCCTGGGCAACAGAGCAAGACTCTATCTCAAAAAAAAAAAAAAAAGAAAAAAAAAGAATGCATTTATAGACTGGGCATGGTGGCTCATGCCCGTAAATACCAGCACTTTGGGAGACCAAGGCTGGTGGATCACTGGAGATCAGGAGTTTGAGACCAGCCTGACCAACATGGTGAAACCTGGGTCTCCACTTAAAAAAAAAAAAAAGAATGCATTTCTAGTCTTGGTCAGAGTTCAAGACATTGAGATGTGCATAAAATACTCTCTTATCAGCTCAGTGCACCTTTTCCAAAGGGAAAGCTTTGCACAGCATCAACACCAAGATGCCTCCAGGACCCTGGCCTCTTTTCTTCCATAATACAGTCTGAGGCACCTTTAGGCAAGGAATTCCACAGGGAAGCAAAAACTGGATTTACTTCCTTGTTTCTGGGTTTTCTCTCCACAATTGCCTAAGAGTGTTAAACTGTTGTAAATGTCTTCTAGCACTTATAAATGAAGCTACTCTTTGGATTTCCTCCATCTGACAAATAAGCTCCAGAATAAAGCTGTGGGCAAGGACATCACTATTGCTCTCCAGCTAATCCATGTCCATACCTCTGACATTAGACTCATACCTATATTTTTAGTTTTGAGCGATTTTCTCCACTTAGAGGCAAAAGGGAGATATAGCACAAGGAAAAGGAAGTCAGATTCCAGGCATAAGTAAGATTTGCCACACCGCTGCTGGCTTCAGAACACAGAGGCCCATGGTCAAAGACCAGAATGATGTCTCTGGGAGCAAAGACAAGCCCTAGGCTTACAATAAGCAAGGAGATGGAGACCTCAGTACTACAACAACAAGGAACAGGATTCTACAAACCAATGAATGAGCTTAGAAATGGAGTCTTCCCAGAGCTTCCCAATAAGAGCTCAGCCACACCTTGATTTCCAAGAAACCCAGAGCAGAGAAACGAGCTGAGCCAACCTAGGCTTCTAACCTACAAAACCGAGATAATAAATTTGTGTTATTTCATACCAAAAAGTTTATGACAATTTGTTATAGCAGTACTACGAAGCTGATACAAACAGATAACATGTATTGAGTACCAGATAATGAAAGAAAATACACCAAAATGTTAACAGTGGTATCTTCAGATAGTTTAAAAATATATAATAGTTTAAAAACATTGTTACTTTGTTAGACTTTTCTGTTTTTCTGAATGATTTTTATAATGAGCATGTATTGCTTACATAAAATTTGTATTTCCGCTTTTAAAATTAAAAGGTCAAGATGACATTGTATCAAGGAGAATGTAATTAGGGTGCCGACCATTTCTACGTCTCATTCCCAGGAGCTCCCACATTCAAAGACTCTCATCACATACACAGGCCACTGGCTCCAGGCTGCAGCACATGGCTGTGAGTTGTTCCTTCCCTCTCGATCTCCAGGTCCCCAAGGGAGGCCCAGAACCTACCCTGAACCTCTCTGAGGATGAAAGCCCACCTCACTCCCTGCTGAGGAGGCCAAGCTCTAAGGGAAGGCCTCTTGTCTTTTCCCTTCAGGCTTCCACACATATTGAGACCAACTAAACCTCTCTGGCAGACACTGTTAATTGAATAACACAAGAGTTTTTCCCAATCCCCTTTTCTCTTGCCTGCCTCCTCTGATAATGGCAAAAAAAAGTGAGACAAGATTCCCTGCCTCCCTTGCAGGTAGGGATAAATATGTAACTCCTGAGACTGGAGTGAGATTCCACCTGGGGCTTCCTGGGAAAACATTTTGCTTCCCTAATAAAAGTGACAGAAGGCCAGGTGCAGTGGCTCACGCCTGTAATCTCAACACTTTGGGAGGGTGAGGTGGGTGGATCACGAGGTCAGGAGTTCGAGACCAGCCTGGCCAATATGGCAAAACCCTGTCTCTACTAAAATACAAAAAAGTAGCTGGGCGTGGTGGTGTGCGCCAGAAGTCCCAGCTACTCGGGAGGCTGAGGCAGGGGAATCGCTTGAACCTGGGAGGCAGAGGTTGC
>NW_012114933.1:5254996-5267798 GCF_000951035.1 Colobus angolensis palliatus
CTCCCTCTCCCTCTCCCTCTCCCTCTCCTTCTTTTCTTGGACAAGGAGTCTTACTCTGTCACCCAGACTGGAGTGCAGCGGCATGATCTGGCTCACTGCAACCTCTGCCTCCCAGATTCAAACAATTCTCATGCCTCAGCCTCCCGAGTAGCTGGGATTAGGATTACAGGCACCCACCACGCCGTGCTACCCTGGCTAATTTTTGTATTTTTAGTAGAGACAGCATTTCACCATGTTGGCCAGGTTAGTCTCGAGCTCTGACCTCAAGTGATCCACCCTCCTTGGCTTCCCAAAGTGCTGGGATTATAGGCATGAGCCACTGCCCTGGCCTTATTCTTATCTATGACCTTTCAGTTAATGAGAAGAATTAGAACTAGATCCTAATCTCTTTGGCCGCATGTAAAGGCTAGTTGGATTGAGCTTCCTTAATACATTCCATAAATAATTTTATTCAGACTCTTCACGTGCATCTTCAATATCAATACTTTAATGATCATTGAAGCCCCTATCTGACTCATTTAACATCATTTTCAAAACACATTATTGTCACTTTCAAATGTTTGAAATATAGCCCTTTTTCTGATCACCTAAGGTCAGGAGTTCGAGACCTGCCTGGCCAACATGGTGAAACCCCATCTCTACTAAAAATACAAAAATTAGCCGGGTGTAGTAGTGGGCACCTGTAATCCCGGCTACTAAGGAGGCTGAGGCAAGAGAATCAGCTGAACCCAGAAGGCAGAGGTTGCAGTGAACCAAGATCGTGTCATTGCATTCCAGCCTGGGTGACAAGAGCAAAACTCTATCTCAAAAAAAAAAAAGAAAAAGAAGACAAGAAATATAGCCCTTTTTGGATATGGATATGAGTTTATCATTAAAAACTTAATCCTAAATCACAAGAATCTTTGCAGAACATTAGGTCAGTTGGTTTTTGCTTTAACCTTTTTTTGTTTGTTTTGAGATGGAGTCCTGCTCTGTCACCGAGGCTGGAGTGCAGTAATGCAGTCTTGGCTCACTGCCACCTCCGCCTCTCGAGTTCAAGTGATTCTCATGCCTCGGCCTCCCCAGCAGCTGGGATTACAGGTGCCCGCCATCATGTCTAATTTTTTTGTATGTTTAGTAGAGATGGGGTTTACACCATGTTGGCCAGGCTGGTCTCAAGCTCCTGACCTCAGGTGACCCACCCGCCTTGGCATCCCAAAGTGCTGGTATTACAGGTGTGAGCTATCATGGCTGGCCTGCTTTAACCTTTTAAAAGTAATCTTTAAAAGGCTTCTCTACAACACTGGGTCTCAAAGTGTGGTCCCAGACCCCAGTATCACCTGGGAACTTGTGAGAAATTCACGTTCTTAGGCCTTACTGCAGAATTACTGAATCAGGAAATCTGGGGATGGACCCAGAAAACTGGGTTTTAATAAGCTCTCCAGGTGATTCTGATACACACAGCAGTTTGAGAGCCACTACTTTACAATAACATCTCACTGTTGCAATTATGAGGCCATGTCATTAACAATAATCCAGTTAAAATGTGTGTACCTCTTTTTTTTTTTTTTTTTTTTGAGACAGGGTTTCACTCTTGTCGCCCAGGCTGGAGTGCAATGGCGCAATCTCGGCTCACTGCAACCTCCGCTTCCTGGATTCAAGCGATTCTCTTGCCTCAGCCTCCGGAGCATCTGGGATTACTAGCATATGCCACCATGCCCAGCTAATTTTTGAACTATTAGTAGAGATGGGGTTTTACCATGTTGGCCAGGCTGCTCTCGAACTCCTGACCCTCAGGTGATCACCCGCCTCAGCCTCCCAAAGTGCTGGGATTACAAGTGTGAGCCACCGTGCCCGGCCACTGTACCTCCTTTTTTTCCTTTTTGAGATGGAGTCTTGCTTTGTCACCCAGCCTGGAGTGCAGTGGCACAATCCTCAGCTCACTGCAAGCTCCGCCTCCCTGCAAGCTCCGCCTCCCAGGTTCATGCCATTCTCCTGCCTCAGCCTCCCAAGTAGCTGGGCAGGTGCCTGCCGCCACGCCCGACTAATTTTTTTGTATTTTTTAGTAGAGACGGGGTTTCACCGTGTTAGCCAGGGTGGTCTTGATCTCCCGACCTCGTGATCCACCCTCCTCGGACTCCCAAAGTACTGGGATTATAGGCGTGAGCCACTGCGCCCGGTCTGTACCTCCTTTTTTAAACTAATTTTACTTTCATAGAAACTTCTAGAAATACCCTGCGTTAGCTAAAACAGTAACTCCTATCACATCTTGTCTCTATACCTTGCTTTATTTTCTTTATAATGTGTTACATATCAGACATCATCTATCTGTTTAGTATCTGTCTTCCCCCACTAGAATGCATGTTTCATGAGGCAAGCACTTGGTTTTTGTTCCTGGTTGTCTTCCCAACATTAGAACTGTACCTGTCCTGTGGGAATGAAGTGATTATTGAGGTAATTTCAGGCTAACACATCACATATTCCTGAACTAGCGTAGACCACATAGGCCCAAAGACTACCTACTATCACACTGACCTATTTTTATGCACAACTTTCTGACACCAACAACCAGTTCTCTAATTCTCCAGATACAACTGGGAATCCTGTAATTCAATTCAATTCTAACACTACCTAGAGTTAGTGTCAGATTCCACAGGTTTAAGGGCTTAGTCCACAAAATTTCCTTCACTTCAGATGCCAGACAGGTGCCCAGCGTGCCCACACTTCTGACTTGGCTACAAAATCTAGGGTTCCCATAACACCCCCTTGGATTTAATAATTTGCTAGAATGGCTCACAGAACTCAGGAACTCATTTTCTTACTATTACTTGTTTATTTTAAAGGACACAACTCATAAACAGCCAAATAGGAGAAATGCATTGGGCAAAGTATGGTGAGGGGGACACAGCTTCCATGTCCTCTCTGGGCACACCACCCTCCCAGCACCTAGATATCTTTATCAACTTGGAAGCTCTCTGAACCTTATCACTTAGGGGATTTTATGGAGGTTTCACACTGATTAAATAAATCATTGGCCATTGGAGTAACTCAATCTCTAGCCCCTCTCCTCTGCCCAGAGGTGGGGGCAAGAAGCAGGGGTTGAAAGGCTGAAAGTTCCAACCCTCTATTCATGACTTTTTTTTTTTTTTAGATGGAGTCTTGCTCTGTTACTCAGGTGGCTGGTGTGCAATGGCATGATCTCAGCTCACTGCAACCTCTGCCTCCCAGGTTCAAGTGATTCTCCTGCCTCAGCCTCCCAAGTAGCCTCAGTGATTCTCCTGCCTCAGCCTCCCAAGTAGCCTCAGTGATTCTCCTGCCTCAGTCTCCTGAGTAGCTGGGACTACAGGAACTCACCACCATGCCCAGCTAATTTCTGTCTTGCTAATTTTTGTCTTTTTAGTGGAGACAGTGATTCCCCATGTTGGCCAGGCTGGTCTCGAACTCCTGACCTCAGGTGATCTGCCCACCTTGGCCTCCCAAAGTGCTGAGATTACAGGCATGAGCCACCACACCCAGCCATTGCTTGGTCTTTCTAAAGACTAGCACCCATCCTGAAGCTCTCTAGGGGCTCTCAGGCACCAGCCATCTCATCAGCACATACAAGACACTTAGCTGTGTAGTGGCTCAGGCCCATAACCCCAGCTACTTGGGAGGCTGAGATGGGAAGGGAGGACTGCTTGAGGCTAGGAGTTCAAGACCAGCCTGGGAAACATAGTGAGACTGCACTCATCATTGGTTAGAGTCCAAGGATTTTAGAAGCCACAAGCCAGGAACCAGAGACAAAGACCAAATATGTATTTCTTATTACAACACACAGAATTCTCTATCCTTACTCTTCTTCATAGCATGTATATATTTATTTGTTTGCTAGTAATGTCTTCCCAGGAGAAAGTAAGATCTATGAGGGCAAGATTTTTGTGTTTTGTTCTTTTGCTGTTTACTTAGTATCTGTATTACTAAGATTCTCAGTAATAATCAATAAATATCTGTTAAATAAACAAATGAATCTAATTTGTAAGCTCTACTCCTGCTAACTAATTTAGTCATCTGTGCCATTAGTCCACAAGATGATGCCCCCACCTGCACCCTCCCACCTCAACCCCTGCCTCAGAAGTGAAAGATTCTTAAGCAGTTCAAGTTACCAATGGCTAACGTAACAATTACAGGGATATAATCTTAAAGGCAGGAAGAAAGGTAATTTTTAAAACTCTAGTCATAAGACATACAGAAAAAAAAAAACCCTATATATTTAACACTTTTTGGTTATTGTAGGTAAAGCATTATAAGAATACTCATTAAGGAGAGAGGAAAAGACGTGACAAGCTGATTGTTCTGGGGGACAGGTTAAGAGGTTGGGGGAAGTGATTTTTTTGTTTTTTCTTATCCCGAACTCTGGTAACTTTATATATGAGCTGATGAAAAACAATTCCGGACCATCCACTGTACTTTTTAAGAGTCCATTTGTTAGACAAAATATGAGGAAATATGGTCTATTTTATCACTTTTTTTTTGTTTCTAAATGGCTAAATACAGATAACAGTACATACATGACAAACTGGAAGGGCAGGTTCTGCCACACTGCCAAATCACCTGTTACCTGATATCTCCTCTCAGAACCAGCAATGCAGTGTGGCATAACACAGCTGGAAACCCAAGCTGGGCCCCCAAGTGCAAGAAGTAGCCCTCGTGTTAAGAACTGTGAAGGTCAGGACAAATCACTACTTGACATATGCCACTCACATAATTTCAGAAATGAGTAGAAAAAAGAACCCCAGACAAAAGGGAATAGAAGTCAAGTCAAAGTGAAGGCACACTGACTTTTTATAGTTAAGTTTTTCTTACAAGTTATATAAATCAAGCCAAGAAATGTAAAATATGACTGTGCACCCGTTTTATCTGTGCAGTTTAAATAGGTAGTTTTACCTTGATCAAGATTTCCACACTTGATTTCTGGCAAAAAAAAAAAAAAAATGGGAACACCCTTTTTCATGTGGTATATGCCATTTTCTTAAAACAATGTACATTTCTCATTAACACTGTTTGCTTTTTAGGTGGTTATTCTATTTGCACAAATAGAACTGTATGGATAATTAATGTAAACCTTTACCATAAATCTTCTAAATTATATGAATGATCATTATAAACAAATGTGCTTAGCACCTATTTTGTTGATAACCCATTGCCTCTCAGAATCTGCCTTTTCCTAAGACAACTGTTTAGGTTACCTCTCCCGATTTCATATTCTGGCCACCAAAATAAAGGTTTTCAATAGTAACAAAATTAGATGTCCTTTCAGGACTGAGGGAAGTTGAGTGATGTATAAAAACATTCACCCAGAAACCAGGCTTCTGGGCCTAGAGTCCTTAAGTGACTAGTGAAAGTGATTGAAAGGTTCCAGTGTTTCCCATTGCAGGAAATTACTTAACCTCTTAGAGCCTTCTTTTCCTTCTTATAATATTAGGGCATTATATAATTATAAAAGTAGCTATGGTTTCTAAATCCCTCCCTGCTCTAAAAATACATAATTCAAAGCTGCTAAAAATAAATACTTTTAAAATTGGCTGTGACATATGTGACATACATATATATACAGAGTTTCACTGTGACAAGGGTAAGGGCTATACAATGTTTTGTAGCAGACATTTACAGTGCATCGGTATCAAGACGCTTTTGTTCCTGAAAAAAATGTTTCAGGGTGGCATTCACTCTGCAGGGAAAGTTCTGGGAAGCCTCCAGGCACTTCAGTGGAAATACAGGGCAGTGTTTTGGGGGACCACATCACAGCTCAATTGGGGACCCAGCGGAACTTATAACCCCCATTGGCTGTTCTGATGGTGAAGGCATTGCCCTGGGGGAAGGCGAGGGTTCGGATGGTGCTGTGGCTGCGGATGGGGGTGCTGAAGGAGCCGCCCTCCTCCAGCTCACTGTGGCTCAGGTTCAACGCGATCCTGCTGCAGTCGGTGTGCAGCCCCCGGAAGGTGCCGTGCAGGTTCCCGGGCCTGGTGTCCGTGTTCGCGGGCTCTGGCTGCAGTCGGGGCCGCTTGTGATCGCGGCTCTGCAGGGCTTCATCGCAGCGCTCGGAAATCTCCCTCAGGATGGCGTCCACTTCCGCGCAATCCTGCCCCGCAGCGCTGACCAACTCCTCCAGGCTCCTTTTGGCCTTTGCCTTGAGCAGGAAGGGCTCGGCCGCCGCCCCACAATCCCGGGACTGTGTGATCATCAGCTTCTACGAAAGATGGGGAAGAGCGCCGCCCTGGGGCCTGCCGGACCCCCTGGGTTCGGGGCGTGCAAAAGGTGACCTGGGCACGCTACGCACCACGCACCCAGCGGTCCTCTCCTCTCCGGGGCTCCCACCAGGTCCCAATGCTGGGCGCAGGGTTGGGGGCGGGGAAGCA
Source organism: Colobus angolensis palliatus (assembly GCF_000951035.1). Classification (NCBI taxonomy): domain Eukaryota; kingdom Metazoa; phylum Chordata; class Mammalia; order Primates; family Cercopithecidae; genus Colobus; species Colobus angolensis. The sequence continues at coordinate 5,261,371 of NW_012114933.1, forward strand.
CTGAACAGTTCAGTTCCGACGTGCTGCAGTTCCCACACGCCCGCGCCCCACTTACATCCAGCACCGAGGCCAGGTGCCGGGTTCGGCTGGCAAGTTCCTTCAGCTGCACGTTCCGCTCCTTGAGCGAGGCGATCTCCTCCTGTTTCTGGGTCAGCGTCACGTGCAGCTGCAGGATGAGACCCAAACATTCAGGGGTAGGCACTGTGCTGGGTCGCGTCTGCATATCTGGCATGAATCAAACCCAGATCCTGATGTCTCATCAGAAACTGGGGACGCACAGGCATTTACGCTAGTGAGAATAATAATCAATTTATTATTTTTTTATAACAAAGCACTTGGACAAAATTTATCTCTATTAATCCTCAGTGTAGCGTGCTGATAAAGAGTACTGACTTGGGCAACAGGCAGATCTAGGTTCTGTTACTGAGGTTCAACAATCCTACGTCTCAATATCCTTGTAAAACGGGGCTAGTAAGAGTATCTAGTTCAATGATTGTGAGCATTAAGTGGGAAGAGGAAGTATAAATTGGTAAGTCCAGGGCCAGGCACATAGAAAAAGCCTTCAATAAATATTGGCGTCCCTATTAAAAATCTGGCAGGCACTGTGCAATATATGTATGCAACACAACTGCACTTGTACCCCTAAATCCCCCCAAATAAAACAATTTTTAAAAATAAATAAAATGGCCAGGTGCAGTGACTCATGCCTATAATCTCAGCATTTTGGGAGGTTGAGGCGGATGGATCACCTGAGGTCAGGAGTTCAAGACCAGCGTGGCCAACATGGTGAAACCCCGTCTCTATTAAAAATACAAAAATTAGCCAGGTGTGGGGGGCACGCGCCTGTAATCCAGCTACTTGGGAGGCTGAGGCACGAGAATCGCTTGAGCCTGGGAGGCGGAGGTTGTAATGAGCCGAGATTGAGCCTCTGAGCTCCAGCCTGGGTGACCGAGTGAGACTCTGTCTCAAAAATAAATGAATAAATAAATATTAATTTAAAAATAAAATAAAAATCGGGTGGGGTAGAATTATTCCCACTTAGTGAATTTGGAAACAGGTGGAGCCACCGGAGCAATGGCAGCTACGAGAACCACCAGTCAGTCCACTGGTTCCGACTCACAGGACCTCATCCTTGCCCTTGCAAACCCAACTTCCACCCTCTATATCCTGTCCCTGCCGCAGGATTCCTGGTCGCCACGCCAGTGTCCCTACTTGACTATTTTCAACGAGCGCGTCTCCCAACGCTCTCTGGTTCTGGTCCGCCACCTCCTTCCAGTACTGCTCAGGCGGAGGCACGTCTGGAGGGCGCAGCGGTGGTGACTGCAGAGCCCGTGGGTCCAGTGGCGGGGAGAGGCAGGGCCCGAATGGCGACATGTCGCAAGGAGAGAAGGGGAAGTCTGCGCTGGCCAGGGTAGGTGACATCATAGAGGATGAGTCTAGAAAAGAGCAGGAGCTGGATTTGCAGCCTCAAACTCATGCCCAGCTAGTTACAGGAGCAAAATGCCACTCTGGGTGTAGGGTTTATGTAGAGATTTTTCTTTATTAAATTCAGCACCCCTTACTCCTAAACGCCTGATTATGAGGCCCTTCCTGATAGCCTGTACATACACAGTAGGTATCCAATATAAGCCTGTTAAGTTTACCTGAATTCAATCAAGAAAACTTCCCTGGGCCTGCACACACTCGTCACTCAACCTCCCCTGCCACACCACAGGATAGGGCTTCCTCTCCCAGAACTCACACCGATCCCAGATAAAGCGCTATGTAGATCCAGCGGTTCGACTTCTCAACTAGGGGAGAGAAATGTCCTAAATATGGAAAAGCCTGACTTTTTGATGAGTTGCTGGAGAGTCGTTGACAGTTGGCTGGGTTTACCACCTTGGCAACCACGAAATGTGAACTAGTCTGATTTGGGACTGGGGCACACCCCCGCCGTTATTTAACTGCCAGGAGACTGCACTTGCCTGCAATGAGATCATCCATCGTGTCTCTGAAATCCTGCAGATCAAAGTCCACTTCGGTTTGGAGGGAATGGTTCTGAAATAAACAAGACGTGTACACTAATTAACGAGTCTGGCGTTAGAAAGCCTTCAATAAATATTGGCGTCCCTATTAAAAATCTGGCAGGCACTCTGCAATATATGTACGCAACACAACTGCACTTGTACCCCTAAATCCCCACCAAATAAAACACTTTTTGTGGCGGGTCCGGAACCCTTTCTAGACCGACAGACCTCCTCCCAGGCTCGGCGGCGGTCTGTGCGCACTCCTGTCGGCAGCCCAGTCTCGTACCCGAAAATTCAAGCCCCATCCGAGACAGGGAAGCCAGCAGGCTTGCACCTCCACGGTGGGGAGAGGTACGCAAGGAGCGCGACACTGACTCGGGGAAGGGGGCAGCAGTTAGCGGCTCCTGCAGAGCGACTGCGTGGCGGGCATGGATCCTTCCGCGGGCGGTGCGAGGGCCCAGCGCCGGCTCTGGGATGCCGAGTAGCCCGCCACCCTCCAACCAGCTAAGCAGCTGCCTCCGTGAGGCCCGGCGGTTCCCCATGCGCCCGCGAAATTTCAACTCCCAGTCAACAGCGACCCGCCACCGAGCCGCCGCTGTAGGAGCAGAGAGCATGTCTTGAACGCAGGATCTTTCCACCCAAGACCCCACAGCATGTAGGGGCCTCTAGAGCAGTAATTTGAGGCCACGTTTCCCGCCAATGTTCGGCCTCAGCTAACCGCCCCGCCCCTGCAATCGAGCGGGAAGTAAGCTGTGATTCGAGGGGCCAGGGGCGTATGGGAAATGCTTCTGTTATGCACACAGCCAGTGTGGCCTCCATTGCTCTTTTCAGTTCCCAAAAAGTTGGGAGTACACTTTTCTCATACAACTGGTGCACCTCCAACATCTTTAACTGTACTCTCCTGGCCTCCTGCAGGGTGTCTGGGTGTGTGAGGGGAAAGGGTGTGTGAGGGGCTGGAGGCATGGGCTTTCTTGTTCCCTTAAGGACATTTAGAGTTGATGAAAAATGCTTTTACACAGTCTCTCAGTTCATCCTCACACCAGTGTGGGAAGCAGGTGGGGCCTGGGAACTGATTCCTCTTTGAGGAATAATCTGAAGCTCAGAGAGTTATCCAGTCACCCAGCTCTGAAGTAGTGGAATGGGGCCTCCTACCCCCATACTTCATTTCCTTTAGCTTTTCTCTCTTTGTAGGAAAGCTGGCTTCCACTGAAGACAGCACTGGGAAGGGGACAGGAGTCTCAAGGGCCATGGTGTGAGAAGATGCATCCAATAGCCCACCAGAAGACTTGTTATACTGAATGCACTGTTGATTCATTCCTTTGTGCTCATCATACTGTTGTCCCAAAAGCCCTTCTTTACTGTTCAAATACTTCTGGGAAAAGGAACTTACTCTGTCCCTAACTTCAAAAAATGTACAAGTATCAGTTTTCCCTTGGGAGAAAAGAGTCAAGCAGGGAGGCCTCTAGCACCTCTGCCACTAGTTGGACGCTGAGACTGTAAGGGAAAGGAGATGAGAAAGGAAGGACTGAGGGCCCCAGACAAGTCCTGGAGCATGAGTTCTGCCCTGGTTGAAGGGGCTCATTCTTCAAGAACTGGAAGGTCTCCTTCTCAGTAGGGATTTGAGAAAAGTCTCATGAGAAGACTGGAGGCCAACTCAGGAATTGGGGTCCTGGAAATGCTACCTGTTATACCAATCCAGGTTTTGGCCCATTCTGAACCTCAAACATTTCTAGAGCACTTCCTCTCTCTGTCCATTTTCCCCAGCAGGAAAGGAATGGGGAAATGTGATCTGAGTGTCCCAGGGGTCTCCCCAAGTGTTCCTCCCTTAGGAGCCTCTTTCCTCTGAACCAGCTCTGTCTTTCCCAGGAAAAATCCTGGATTTTTTGGTCCATCTGATGTGAGCTCTGTCCTTGAAACTTCGAGGCTGGGCATAGTGGCTCACGCCTGTAATCTCAGCACTTTGGGAGGCTGAGGCAGGCAGATTGCTTGAGCACAGGAGTTCAAGACCAGCTTGGATGACATGGCGAATCCCCATCTGTACAAAAAGTACAAACAAACAAACCAAAAACTAACTGGCTGTGGTGGTGTGCACTTGTAGTCCTGGCTACTTGGGAAGCTGAGGTGGGAGGATCGCCTGAGCCTGGGAGGTCCAGGTTACAGTGAGCCATGATCATGTCACTGCACTCCAGCCTGGGTGACAGAGTGAGATCTTGTCTCAAAAAAAGAAAAAGAAAATAAACAAAATGAAACTTTGAATTCTACCTCCCCAATTAGATAAATCTGGCATTTCTCCAACTATAAAAGCGAGAAAAAAATTACTAACAAAGAGCATGATGCCAAATTTAAAATCTGTATACTTAGACAAACATTCAACGAGAGTTGCTTGGGCTTTCTTACTTGCACAATAAACATGTTGGGGTAAGGGAGTGACCTAGGCCTCTGGGTCAGTTGGAAGATGCTCAGGCATTATCTTTCCTTATTTGATCATCCAGATCTAAAAAGAACAATTAAATGCCCTCTACAGTGCAATGCCCACTCCCAACTCTTGTCTTAACAATCTCTGCTCTCAGCGGCCACCTAAACTGAGTCTCTCTAGGCTCTATCCCAAGGTTCTAGGAGGCTCTTGGAGGAGGGCTGAGAAGTTTTGCTCCACCACCACTCCCAGTTCTGGGAGGTGGTCAGGTCTTTGTAGAGTTCTGTACTGGGCCTGTGTGCAGACCCCAGACCTATTGCCAAGAAGCTGGAACTGGCACTTTTCCTGGGGTTTGCATCTGTTTAAGACCTCCTGTCCATCTGGGCACTTCATGTCCTACCCATGAGCCAGGCTTCTGGCCTCCCAGACACCATTCTGGGAGACTCCCTTCTCTGCCTGGGAAGCGTCAGCACCAGCAAGTGTGGAAGTGGGATGGAGTGAGAAGACAGGTTTGGGGGGAAAGAAAAAAGTCAAGTGCCTTTTTGCCCCCTCATGGCAAAAAGTGACTAGAGCTTTTTGAAGGGCTGAACAGGACTTTGAAAAAGTGCCCAATTGCTGAAGGACCATCTCTGCAGAGAGGAACATTTTCTGCAAGATTACTTCCAGAGTCCTTTGTCCTTCCTGCTTCTTCCAACTGCAAATTCTCTTGCTCTTTTCCAGTCTTGATAGAGAAGTTATCCATCAACCTCCACTCTCCTTAGATACCCACAGAATGAAAATGGGCAGGAAGGGGGTGTTGGGAGAACTGATAGGACATGCAACAGGTGCCCAGTGCGCAACTTTGCTCCCACCCACCCGCCTGGTCTCTCTGTGCGCAATCCTGTCACAGCTCCAATGAGTAGATAGGGAGGAGAATGGGAGGGGAGGCCTCCAGGTGAGCCGACTGTACCAAGTTGGTCAAATCAGCTCCAGTGGATATGTGGCTTTCATAACATCCTAGGATGGAAGTAGAAGTTCTGATCTGGGAGGCTCAGGTACCTGCACGATGCTTCCCCTCACCAGCTGAATGTGCCTGCGCTCCCGACCCGAGTGGAGCTTTTGGGAAATTAAAACCACCACCCCGAGGGGGGTTTGGGCTTGGTGAAACCCAGAGGCTCCACGAGAAGGGGAGGTACCTGCGAGGCGGCCAGGTCACCACCAGGCGGCGCGTCGGACCCGAGTAGCGAAGAGCAGTCAGCGAGGTCCTGCAGGTCTATGGTGGTGAGGGCTGTGCGGGGAGACCCGGGGACACGCGCCGGGCGGACCTTGAGCCTCTCCGCCAGGTTCGCCGCTAGGACGTCAGAACCCGGGGGAGAGAAGCTCCTCCAAGCCGCGCGCGCCGCACCCTCCCGGCGCGGGGAACCCGAGGGGTAGCGTGGGTGCCACGGGGCTCACCTGGCAGCGCGGTGGGCTGGGCCTCCGGGGGATCCTCGTACACTGACACCGGGCTCCCGCCTGTGCATCCGGGGAAGAACTTCCGCAGAGGAGCGAACTGGCCGGGCACAAAAACGGTGATCGCGGGTCAGCCCTCGGGGCACGGAGCGCGCAGACCCCGCCGGGCCCGAATCAACCGCCCCACCTTCCTCTCCGGCTTCCCCGGCTTGCAGAGCAGCGCCCGGCCCGGCAGTGCCAGCATCCTGTTGGGACAGATGCTGTCGAAGGCCCGGCGGCCGGCCGCGCCGCCTCCGCACGCCTGCATCCTGCCTCCTGCCTCCGGGCGCCCACTGCTCGGAGACGGCGGCCCAGGCTGGGGCAGCGATCCACACCGTGCAGTCCCTTCCGCGCCTGCAGGCTCCGAAGCCAGCCAGAGGTTGGGGCAGGCGCGTGGCCGAGGAGGAGCCGAGAGGCTGCTGAGGAGGTGCAGAGAGACGGCGGGGGAGGGGAAGGATCGCCGCGCGGGAGGGGCGGCTCGCGCCTGAGCGCCAGAGGTGGCGCCTTCAGCCCGGGACAATCTGGGCACGGGCGGAGGC
>NW_012114933.1:5267863-5332704 GCF_000951035.1 Colobus angolensis palliatus
TTCGGCTAGCGTTGGCGCCGCCGCCTCCCGGCCGCGCCAGGCGAAGAGAGGGAGAAGGAGGGGTGGGCGAGCGCCGGTCTCCCTCGCTCTGGGTACGGTCTTCCCGCTTACGGACAGCGGGAACGGCAAAGTTAACGATTCTTATTTCCTTTTCTTCCCAGTCCAGCCACAAGGCGCACGAAATAAACATGGAGTGACACCCGCCAGTGCTAGACTCCGGCCTTTGCGCTCCCCTCGGGATTTAGTAAGGATGTAGAATACCAGCAGGGACGCCCCGGAACAGCCCCCTTATTACAGAAGCCCCTTCCCTCAAATCTGAACCTTATCCTGGGTCCTGACTCCTGGATTTCCACGTGTTCTCTTTTGGCCTGAGGCCAAGAGCCCCGCCCCGTTCCCCAAACCCCACACGCTTCTTGGCAGTGGCGCGTGAGCACAGCCTTTAAAAGACCGTCCGTTAAGAAAAAGTGACACTACGAACCCTCCTCCACTTTCTGAAAACGCCACAGTGGACAGTCCCGAATCCCCGAAAACCCTGTTCCTGCCTCTCCTAGTGGCCTCAGCGGCCCATCGCAACGTTTGGCTGGTCTCTTCGCTGTTGTAGTCGCCATTCCCAACCCGACACCTCTCCAACGAATGGGCATTTTCCTGAGTTGGAGGCATCTCCCAGGGAAGGGCATCCTTAGGCGAGGGACCTTTCTCAGGACCACTCATATTCATCCAATTTGAACAGTCATCTGAAATTGGAATCTTTGTGTACCCCCCATATTGGGCACCTTGTTTTCCCCTTATACCTAGTAGTAGTAGTTAAAGAGCCTCTAGCAGGAAACAAGATGCCCTAACAGCGGTGGAAGGTAATCCAATGGTAGAGCTGGAATAGACTGAGAGATCCTCTGACCACGAGTAGGTGCAGAAACTAAATTGAGGTGAGGCCAGCCAGCTAGAGTTGGTGTGGTATAGCTGATGGTGAAGAGCTCTGGCTTTAGGATCAGAGTGCCTGAGGAACCAGGTCCATGAGCCCTAGGTCTTTAGGAAAAAAAAGTTACACTGGCCTCAACAGAGTTGCTGTGAAGATGAGTGAGATTATTTGTGTAAAGTGACTGGTGCTTAGTATGCGTAAATTAGCGATTTTTTAAAAAGCCTTTTCAGCTGTATTTCCAGCTTCCCACAACTTGTTCCTAGCCCTGTCTCGTGTTTCCTCTGGTTCCTGAGTAGCACAACCACCAGCCAGTCCATCTCCATCCCCATCCTCGCCCACTTTCCAGCATTTAAAATGAGTAAGGAAGCTCTTAGCTGAGTTTTGGGGAGATCTCTACACATGCAGGTCATTACAAAATTTCCAGGATAGGCCCATTTTCCAAATATTTGTCAATGAGTTCTAAGTTGGAGTAGACAAAAATATGGGCATTGCACATTATCTGTTTTAACAGGAACTGGAATAGCATGATAATGTGACTCCTAGTCTGGATGATTCTGCCACCAGTAACTCATAGCAATCTTGGCTGATTAATGGAGCAGATACTGGTGAAGACAACTCCCCCCAAAGTCACTCTTTTGCCTGGGAGCCAGACCCCAACCCCTTACAACCAAGCAGAGGGCCCTAATAATTTGTGATTTGAAACAGGTGATATGATCTTCCTCCTCCTGTTTCACCATCACAGAGCAGCTTTTACACAAATAGCTTGGCGATCACCACTTCCTTCTTCCACAGCTAAGGAGGAGAAAGTTCCTAGAGAGTTTAGCATAGCAATATGTCAGAAGAGGCATTCAAGGGACGAAGAGTAAGGCACCCTTGGCTCTGAGAATGCCTGGAAGACACACTTTGAGAGAAGTGCAAAGAAGTTTCTCTAAATTTGCTTTGAGTTTGCTTTTTGTGTGTGTTTGTCATACATTTTGATTTATTCTAGGTGCAGGGGAACATGACAGATTTTCCCCCAAAAAATTATCACTTTTTTCAACCATACAGAAAATTTGAAAGAACAGTACAATGAACAACCATATGTTCAACCCCACCCAAATGTTATTTTCCCATATTTGCTGTTTCTTTGCTCCAAGTTTTTCTGCGTAACTCCTCTCCTCCCATCACTGTGCATGTTACCACTAGCCTTTATTTCTCAAGGGCTTTCTATGTGCTGGGGGACCTGTGCTGGGCGATCAGTATGGACCATCTCATTAGAGCTATACTTCCACCCTACTAAATAGGCTCTATTGATATTCCCATTTTTATAGATGAGACATAGGCATAGATATGTGACTTGCTTAAGGTCACCTGGCAAATTGGATACAGAGCCCACTTAGTGAATCACTATACTACCTTCTAACAAGTAAACTTAATCTCATTTAAGCTTCTCAATCTCATTTAGACTTACAACAACCTCGATATCAATTGTAGAGCTCAGAGAGGATATGAAATTTGCTAGAGGTGACAGAGCTGAGATTCATTGCCAGCATCAGATTCATGACAGTGAGACTGAAGGTAATATGACAGGTGGAGTCAAAACTCCAGCAAGCCTCTGTCTCATTTCTCAATTTGGTTTTCTCACATCTGTAACACGATTCCTGTAATGTGACTGTGGTACAGACTGCGCTGGCTCTCCAGATGTGTTCTCTACAGTCCCTAGTGAATGGGGCGCACTGAGTAAATAACTATCTGCCACCTATCTCAGGAAGAGGGTGTTTTGAGAATTACCAGAAACCTGTCAGTGGGGAACATTTAGCAGTGTGGCTAAGAGTGGGACTCTAGACTCAGATCCTGGCTACTCCATTGCTGTTTAATGGTTCTGTGCTCCAGTGTCCTCCTCTGAAAAATGGGATAATAGACTCTGCTCCAGAGTTGCTGGAAGAATGAAATAACAAATGCTGAACACAGTAGCTACTACATAGTTAATGCTCAATATAGCCATTATGACTATTATGCCGGTTACTTTGGGCTCACATGTAGCAGCATCAACAGTTGGACCATGTGATTGCAGGGTAAATGGGCTCGACCTGCAATGGCCATGACCACAGTCAAATCCTTGGTTTCCAACATACTCCAGTTGAACCCGGGATTCTCCATGCCTGGATATTGCTTGCTCTTCCCCACTTCTGCTAGTGTGCCTGTGTGGTTCCCAAAAGCTTCCGAGCCCCACATCTGCCTCACCAGCAAGTGCAACCCTCTGGACAGCATAGAGGTTCTCTTCGAGGGTCACAGGACCAAACCATCAGGTGATCCTGACTCCACTAATCTCTGGAATTCAGTATCTAGGACCTCGCCTGACCTGGTGTTTCCACAGAGATCCCAATTACAGAGTGAACCCAGAGGGAAGGGAAAATCCCGCAAACGTTGCCAACCACCACCATTCCTGAGCTGAATTCACCTTCCCTCCCCGCAGACAGACACTCGCAGGATTTAGACAAACCACAACTGTTTATTGGGGAAAGACTCCCTCATGTGCTTGCTGCAAAATAAATAAAATACCAGATGCTACTATCGTACACTATTTACAACCTGCAGCTGACCAAGCAGGTCCTGAAGCCTTCTCTGTGAACCCATAGTGCACTCTTCTGAGGCTATGGGAGAGGTCCAGCAGCCGGGCCATGTACTAAAAGGAAACCAAGGGTCTGTTTTATTTCGAGCTCGGGGGTAGGCTGCACTTCTCGCAGATCTGAACGGGCAGCATGTGAGTCAAGGAAGTACTGTTTATGGCCACCAGCAGCTGTAACTTGCCCAGGCAGTCCTCCAGCGCCACCTCCGGGTGGTCTCCCAGGCGCAAGTCCACGGGCCGCGGGACCCGCAGCATGCGGTCCGCCAGCGCCAGGCAGCAGATCGCCAGGAGGGAAGGGGAGTAGCTGGTGAAGGCATAGTCGGCCAGACTCAGCTCTGCCACCCCCCGCGCCAGGGCTTGCGCTTCCAGAGCTTCGGAGACCTCAGCCTGCCCCGCCTCCACGCGAGCCTGCGTGAAATGCTCCAGGAAGAAGCTAATGGTGGGCGCACCCAGTCTGAAGTGCAGCTTGTGCAACACAATGCACTCGAGGTTGCAGAGCTGCTGCCGGGAGAAGGCGCCGCAGCACAGGGCCAGAAGCTGCTTCACGCGCGGCGGGTGCACCTCCACCTGCAACACAGGGCGCACTCAACCCCGCCTTGCGGCTTCCCGGGCCCGAGGCCCACCCCAGTATGAAGCCCGGGACTTTCCCTATCCCTTCCAGAGAGACAGCCGGGGCTCTGCCTCTCCATTGCTTCCACGTAAGTGACCTGGGGCGTACTTCCAGAGCAGTTGATCTAACTAACTACTGTCCAACTAAAAAAAAAAGCTTGGGAAATTTTGAAGGCTTTTTCGGAGACTAGACTAGAGGTGCCAAAAGAGCTGTTTGGGACGGATTACAGCTGTTAGTCTATTAGGCTATTTCTTTGGGGGCTGAGTGACAGGATTGTTCGTTTGTGGAGGAATTGTTAAGGCTAAGGGATATATGCATATGCAAATATCTGACAAAATGAGTTCTGGGAACCCAGCACTGAATCTTGCGCGCTAGAAAGACGGGCGGCCAGAGAGTGGCGGGGAGTTTGGCTGCGTCCCCAGATGCCGCATGTACCTGTTTGATGCCCCAGGTACCTGTTTGCAAGCGATGAGCAAGGAGGTGACCCCGAGCAGCTGGAAGCAGTCTGCAGCCACCGGCGTGGTGGTGAGGAAGCGGTCCAGAGTGTTCACCGTCAGGCACAGCGACTCGAAGGAGAGGCCGAATTGGCGGTGCACCGGGATCAGCCAGCTGAGCAGCTTACAGCGGGATTCCGCCGTCACCTGCCGGGAGGGAGACGGGAGGCGGGCCCGCTGGGCTTAGGGTGGAGAGGGACTGTGGGAGGGAAGGAAGGGCCAAGAAGAATCGGGGAACTTCCCCGGAGAGAGGCAATAAGATTTCAGAAAGAGAAACGCAATGGAAACTGGGAAACGCGTGGGCCGTGCTGAGACGGAACACCGGGATTGGGACCTGGCCCAGAGAGCGTCGTACACATTACTTCGCGTAATGCGCTCAGCAATTCAAAAGAAGGGGAGGGGTTCCATTTTGCAAATGAAGAAAGAAGCTCAGGGGTGTTAAATAACTTGCCTGAGTTCGGTAGGAGTCCGGACTCAACCTAGAAACGAATTGCTCTCTACCTTGCCCCATTAGCCAGCTTGGGACTTGGGGCAAGTCCCTCAAGCCGTCTACGCCCCCCTTCTAGCTGTAAAATGAGGCCGGTGACCCGCCCCTCCACGGCCCTTTCTGCTTCGACTGGGGACGGGAGCTGGGCTGTCGCGGGCCCAGGCGCTCGGAGGGCCAACCCGGCAGGAGAGGAGACAGCCTGGGAGGAGAGGAAGAGCGGCGGCGGGGAGCTGGCTCTACCAGCACCTCACTTGTGGCTGCCGCGACAGCGCCTCCCGCGGGTGGAAGTGGCTCTCCTGCGCCTTGCGGAAGGCGTAGCAGCTCTGGCCGTAGTCGCGGAAGGTCTGTAGATCTAGCTGCGCCAAAGGCTGGGCCGGGCCGGGCAGGGGGCTACCGCCCCGCGCCGCAGAGGGGCTGTCTGTGCCGTCTGAGCCGGAGCTGGGTGAATCGAACAGGTCGCAAATGCCGGAGTCTCCCGGGAGCGGGCACGGGTCCAGGGGCTGCAGCGGCTGCTTCCTCTGGAGGCGCGGACACCTGCTCTTCTTCACGGGGGCGCGGAGGTTCTGGTCGTTGTCCCGCCTCCCCGCCCGGGCGGCGGGGCTTGAGGGGCTGGTGGGACAGGGGGTCACCATGATGAGGCCGAGTGGCCGCTTTACTACTTTCAACGCCTGGGCTGCGGCGGGCGGCAGACGCGCCCGCGAAAGTGCGAAGGAGGCCGGGCTCAGAGGTTGGCGCGGCCCTAAGTACCCGGCCGGCTCCTTCTCCCTACCACACCCCCGGCCTCTCACTGGCTGAGCCCAGAGCGGCACCGGAGCCGCGATTTTCCGGCTGAACCACTCGCTTCAGGGCGCAGGCAGCGCGTCGCCTCCGCGGCGCGCCAGTGGGAGGGGGAGCTGCAGCGCGCGCCGGGCACCAGCCTTTCGCGCCTGCGTCGTGCGTTACCCGGGCAACCGGAAGCCGGGTCGCTGCGGGAGGCCAGCACGCTGAGTGGGAGTGGGGTTGCAGCGGGCCCAGCCAAGCGGCTCCACTGCGCCGGATAAAAGATTCTCTCAGGTGGCATCTCCCTGTCCTTGGCCAGATGGTCTCGACACGTGCGCGCACCTCTAACCCAGGTCGGTAATTTTGTAAAGGTCTGATCCTGAGTTCCAAACGAAAGTCTGACTAGAATTCTGTCAACACAGGAAAAGTTTTCTTCAGTGACCCAAACAAGCAATAGTGTTAATTCAGTTGCGTTTGTGGATTTTGTTTCGGTGGCTACCGTAGTAGCCAGTGCCCTTCCTTCCGCCGGCCTCGGGGAGCAGAGCCTCAGCAGGGCAGTCTGTGCTGTGGAATAGATTGGAGTTCCACCAGCCAGCTACGGCGTTCGCGCTCAAAACAAAACGGAAAACTGTCAGATGAACCTCAGTCGGCAAGCAAGTCTGCAGGCCATGAAGACTTTCTCCCGCACTTTTCACCCCAAGCCAAGTAAGCTGGGGCTGCAACGGTTTAAGAACGTTGGAAAGTTGCATTTCGAGTTTGATCGAATTGCTCACAGCCTGTTCCGTTTTAGGTCATTAGCTTCTGGCCTTCTGCCCCGCCGGCAGCCCAGTCCTTTCTTGGTTTTTCCCTGCTTCCTGCGTCCGCTCCTTCAAGGTGATAAACTCAGGGAAATTAAAGCTGGAATGGGGACGCCCAGGCCGACCGGGCGTGGCAGTTTCCTCAAGGCGCCTCGGGTTTCGTTCACAGACTCCTGTCCTGGTAGAAGCTGGAGCCCTTCTCTGGCCTGACTGAATCTTCCTGAGGGTCTCTGACCCTATAGGAGAAGGGGTTCCAGGGAGCACAAGTAGCCTATAATCAACCTCACAGGCACTTGGCAACGGCAGAAAGCCTAGGTGCCCTCAGCCCCAGTGTTTTCCAGAGGCACTCTAAAAGGCGAGGCTACTGGGTGCCAAACCAAGAGCAGGTTCAGCCACCTAACCTCATTCCAGAAGAAAGCTGACAAATGTGCCTACCCAAAGTGCAAGTTTGTCTATGAAAATTTAGCAGATGGTGGGATGGTGTCTCCTAGAGATGCAGGTGAAAGAAAAGGAATGGATTTTGGGTTCTGACCACTATTCCTCCTATTTCCCCATAACTCTGAGCAAGGTCTCTATTCTTCTGCCCTAAATAATGTCATCTGGGCTGGGCGTGCCAGCACTTTGGGAGGCCAGGGCAGGTGGATCACATGAGGTCAGGAGTTCGAGACCAGCCTGTCCAATATGGGGAAACCCCATCTCTACTAAAAATACAAAAATTAGCGGGGGGTGATAGCACACACCTGTAATCCCAGCTACTTGGGAGGCTGAGGCATGAGAATCGCTTGAACCTGGGAGGTGGAGGTTATAGTGAGCCAAGATCATGCCACTGCACTCCAGCCTGGGCAACACAGCAAGACTCTTGTCACAAAAGAAAAATAAAATAAAATAAATAAATAAATAAATAAATAATCTCATCTCTAACATGGGAAACGAGCTAAGAAGCACTGGGAGTGGTACCAGGCCTTACTGCCTCTCAGACTGTTGTTGGGGAACATTATGGGAGGAGCAGTTGAACCTGTGGAGAGGGCTCAGATATCAGACTTCTTCCTAGAGAAGCTTTCTGGGTGAGGAGGAAGAATCCAGGAATTCTGATTTTTTCATATTGGCCCAGGTGGCCAGTGTGGTAAAGTGAAAAAGAGCAGGAAGTCAACTCCTTTTTCCTCTTTTTTTCTTTTAAAAATCTAATTATGCTTTCATCTATTTTTTTTTCTTTTCATGCTTTCATCTATTTTTTTTTTTTTTTTTTTGAGACGGAGTCTCGCTCTGCCGTGCAGTGGCCGGATCTCAGCTCACTGCAAGCTCCGCCTCCCGGGTTCACGCCATTCTCCTGCCTCAGCCTCCCAAGTAGCTGGGACTACAGGCGCCCGCCACCTCGCCCGGCTAATTTTTTGTATTTTTAGTAGAGACGGGGTTTCACCATGTTAGCCAGGATGGTCTCGATCTCCTGACCTCGTGATCCGCCCGTCTCGGCCTCCCAAAGTGCTGGGATTACAGGCTTGAGCCACCGCGCCCGGCCTGTTTTTTTCTTTTTTTTAAACAGAGTCTTGCTCTTTCTCCCAGGCTGGAGTGCAGTGGGGACATCGTGGCTCACTGCAACCTCCGCTTCCCGGGTTCAAGTGATTCTCCTGCCTCAGTCCCCTGAGTAGCTGGGACAGCAGGCGCGCACTACCACGCCCAGCTAATTTTTGTATTTTTAGTAGAGACCGGGTTTCACCATGTTGGCCAGGATGGTCTTGATTTCTTGACCTCGTGATCCGCCCGTCTCGGCCTCCCAAAGTGCTGGGATTACAGGCTTGAGCCACCGCGCCCGGCCTGTTTTTTTCTTTAAGACGGAAGGAGTCTCGCTCTGTTGCCAGGCTGGAGTGCAGTGGGGACATCGTGGCTCACTGCAACCTCCGCTTCCCGGGTTCAAGTGATTCTCCTGCCTCAGTCCCCTGAGTAGCTGGGACAGCAGGCGCGCACTACCACGCCCAGCTAATTTTTGTATTTTTAGTAGAGACCGGGTTTCACCATGTTGGCCAGGATGGTCTTGATTTCTTGACCTCGTGATCCGCCCGCCTCAGCTTCCAAAAGTACTGGGATTACAGGCGTGAGCTACCATGCCCAGCCTATTTTTTCTTTTTCTGAAAATCTAATTAGTGAAGTCAACTCCTGAAGGCAAAACTCTGGTTGTCTTAGGCAAGACATTTCCCCCTCTCTCTGAGTCTGAGTCTCCGTTTCCTCATCTGTTTTTTTTTTTTTGGAGACAGAGTCTCGCTCTGTTGCCCAGGCTGGATGGAGTGGTGCAGTGGCACGATCTCAGCTCACTGTAAGCTCCGCTTCCCGAGTTCACGCCATTCTCCTGCCTCAGCCTCCTGAGTAGCTGGGATTACAGGCACCCGCCATCATCCCTGGCTAATTTTTGTATTTTTGTAGAGATGGGGTTTCACCATGTTGGCCAGGCTTGTCTTGAACTCCTGACCTCAGGTGATCTGCCCACCTTGGCCTCCCAAAATGCTGCAATTACAGGTGTGAGCCACCGCGCCCGGCCACACTGGAGCTATTCTGAAAAAAAGCACCATCATTTGATCCACCTGTGGAGATGAGACTTTCTTTGCACCATGCTCAAAATGCTTTGCACTTCCAGGGAGTTTACCTATAGTTAGAGTCAACTCCCAACAGGCGGTGCCTGAGCTTTGGCTTGATGGACTATTCCTCAGTTTTCTGGAATGCCTGCTGTGCCAGGTGCTGGGTCTAAAACCGTAAGACTGCACGGGTCCTGCCCTCACAGAGCTGCATAGTTGTGGGGGGAACAAAGAACCACTTGTTGCACTTGTTTAAATGATTACTGTGTGGTGAAGGATTACTGATAGAGGATTTACTGGATTTAGGGTTGACAGATAAAATACAGGACACAGAGTTAATTCAAATGTCAAAAAAACAAATGTTTAGCATTGAGTATGTCCCAAATATTGCATGGGACATATTTATAAGAAAAAAAAATTCATTAGTTATTTTATTGCAGGGAACATACTTATACTAAAAGATGATTTGTTGTTTATCTGACATTCAAATTTAACTGGACATCCTGACATCTGGCAGCCCTACTTGGATGTCACAGAAACCCACAGTAGGAGCAATTAGCCTGGCCTGGAATGGCTTCCCAAAGCAAGTGGTCGTTAAGCTAAGAGAGAAGGTGGAAAGAAGAGAGGAGGGAGAAATCATTTTAAGTAGACTAGCAGGATGTGGGAGGGTCTGGAAGCATGATTCCTGAAATGTTTTAGGGCCTACTTGATACAGAATGATTGGAACACAGGGTCAAAGGGAAGAGATGTAGGGGAAAAATGGCTAATACTTAAGTAAAACTTAGGTGCCAGGAACTTTGTTATGCTCTTCATGTATATTATATTCATTTCATCTTCCCAGTAGCTCTGTGAGATCGCTCCTATTATTTTCCCCATTTTATAGATGAGAAAACTGTGGCATAGAGAAGTAATTTTCCCAAAGTCACAAAGCTAGTAAATGGCAGAACCAGGTCAAACTTAGACAGCCTAGCTCCTTGTTCCATAATCACCATGCTTCAATAGTAAGATCATACAGTGCTTTGTAAGCTACATTAAATGTTTAGACTTTACCTGAAGCCTGAAGCCACTGAAGAGGCCTGACCAAAGGAGAGAGAAGATCTTTTGTTTAAAAAATTACTCTAAAGCTGGGTACCGTGGCTCACACCTATAAACCCAGCACTTTGGGAGGCCAAGGCAGTGGATCGCTTGTGCTCATGAATTTGAGACCAGCCTGGGCAACATGGTGAAACCCTGTCTCTACAGAAATACAAAAATTCACTGGAAATGGTGGCATGTGCCTCTAGTTCCAGCTACTTGGGAGGCTGAAGTGGGATGGTGACTTGAGCCTGGGAGGCAGAGGTTGCAGTGAGCCAAGATTATACCACTGTAGTCCAGCCTAGGCAATACAGCCAAATCTTGCCTCAAAAAAAAAAAAAAAAAAAAAATCAAATTACTCTAGCTGATATGTGGAAAATAGATTGGAGAAGAAAAGGTTGAAGGCCTGTTAGGTGCAGTAATTCAAACAAGAGAGGATTGTGGGTAATGAGGATGGAGATAGGATATTAGATTCTAAATATTTAGGAAATAGATTACAAAGGGGGCTCCATGTTGGTTAGGGGAATTCAAGGAGCTCTGTGAGTCTGGCTTATGTACTCAGGCAAGTGGGTTGGCAGGTAAAACAATGAAACCTGTCAGTCTGTTTAAGGTCAAAGAGAAAGTTCCATGTTTCCATTCAATTAAGTCTTCACTGTAAAGACAGAGCTTAAATCAGGATGCAAGTACCAAAAGACAATACATAATGAATGAACGTATGTAAATACCAGTGGTTACCTTTTGTTATCAATTGTTGCTTAGTTAAAACAATATTCCCAAGATTTTGACTGAATTAATGAAAATATTCAATATAAACTTGTATATGGCTCCACTGTGCATCATGGAATTTGGCAAAACCTTGAAAGGAGCTTTTCTTAGTATAGCATCTCAGTCATAAGCAGTCTTTTAATTCAGGGGATGGTTTTTACATTTTTTTCTAACTCAATATTGGATAAAACCTGATTTTAATTGATTTAACTTGGATAAAAAGCCTTCTTAAACTTGTCTTCAAAGCTCAGGGCTAGGTTTTATATCTAGGACTCCTGTCCACTGCTTCCAAGAAAAGGCATAGTTGATCTCCCCTTGGTCATTTCTCCTCTCTAGATAGAGTAGGAAAGGAAATGGTCATCATGACATCCTTACCTTTTCCTCTGCCGTGTGATGTTATAGCTTGTGCACATTGTTAAAAGCAGTGTTTACTTTTAGTCATTCGTTAATTTATTCATCAAATATTTTTTAAGTTCCTGCTATGTACTAGGCACTTTTCAAGGTGCTGGGAATATCACAGTGAATAAAATAGACCAAAATTCCTGCCCTAATAAACTTTATGTTTTAGTGGGAGGAGACATAATAATCAAATAAATGTATGTTTATGTTAGATGGTGAAAAGAGCTAAGAAAATAAAGCAGGAAAGGGAAATGGGGAACTTTAGGGCATGGGGGTATAGGAATTTTAAATAGAGAGGTCAGGAAAAGCCTAACTGAGCAGTTGACATTTGAGCAAAGACCTGAACGAGTTGAGAGAGTGAATCATGCTTATTCTGGGGAAAGCGCATTCCGGGCGAAGGGAACAGCCATTTGCAAAGGCCCTGAAAGAGGAGTGTGCCTAGAGTAGAGTAAGGGAGCAGAAGAGTGGGAGATGAAGACAGAGATTCTGAAAAGGGGTGCCTAGATTGTATAAATTAAATATATTATTACAAGTAACTTCATCTATTTCTTTTTAGTTTTTAAAATGTGATTTCTGGGCCTGGCACAGTGGCTCATGCCTCTAATCCCAGCATTTTGGGAGGCTGAGGTGGGTGGATCCCTTGAGGACAGGAGTTTGAGACCAGCCCGGCCAACATGGTGAAACCCCATCTCTGCTAAAAGTACAAAAATTAGCCAGGTGTGGTGGTGTATGCCTGTAACCCCAGCTAGGGCAGCTGAGGCATGAGAATCACTTGTACCCAGGAGACGAAGGTTGCGCTGAGCTGAGATTGTGCCACTGTACTCCAGCCTGAGGGACAGAACAAAATTCTTTCTTAAAAAAACAAAAAGTGATTTCTGGAAATTTTAAATTTACATACAAACAGCCTGAGCAACATAGTAAGATCCTATTTCTACTAAAAATTTAGAAAAAAATGAGCCATGGTGGCTCACATCTGTAGTCCCAGCTACCTGGGAGGATCAGTTGAACCCAGGAGTTTGAGGTTATAGTGAGCTATGGTCATGCCACCGTACTCCAGCCTGGGTGACAGAGTGAGACCTTCTCTCAAAAAATTTAAAAAATTACATACGTGGCTCACATTGTATTTCTGTTGTACAACACTGTTTTCGAAGAATTAATCAGGCTGAGAATACATGTGGGTGGCAAGAGAGGGGATGCAGGCAGTGTTTAAACCACTTAAACTGAAAACCACTTAAGAAACTATTAAAATAATTCAGGTGAGAGATGATGGTGCCTTGAACCAGGATAGTAGGTAGTAGAGATGGTGAGAAGTGATTAGATTCTGGATATATTTTGAATATAGGCCAGTGGAATTTGGTATAAAGATATAGGGGCTGGGCACAGTGGCTCACATCTGTAATCCCAGCACTTTAGGAGGCCAAGGTGTGAGGGCTGCTTGAGGCCAAGAGTTCAATACCTGCCTGCGAGACACTGCCTCTACAAAAAATACAAAAATCACAAAATTAGCTGGGCGTGGCAGCTGGTGCCTATAATTCCAGTTGCTTGGGAGGCTGAGGTGGGGGAGGATTCCTTGAGCCTAGGAGGTTGAGACTTTAGTGAGCCATGATCATGCTACTGTACTGTAGCCTGGGTAACAGATGGAGACCCTGTCTCAAAAAAGAGAAAGATACGGGGTATGAGAGAAAGACTCAAGGATGATCCCGGATTTTCTGACCTGAACAATTGAAAATATGAAGTTGTCATTAGCTGAGATGGAAAGGATTGAGGGAAGGAAAAGGTTTTATGGAGAAGATAAGGAGTTTGAGTGTGCTATGCTTGAGACATCTGCCAGGCATCCATGTGGGGATGTAAAACAGGTATTTGAATACAAAAATTGAGAGTTCAGGTGTGAGATCTGGGATGTGAATTTGGGTGTTAGCAATGAATAAGGGTAAATAACATAATTGACATTAAACAACGAATTTTGTGTCTCCCTCCATCTCACCACAGTGTTTTTCTAATGTTCCACTGCCTTATCGTAGAATGCACTGTTGAAACCCAATTCAATGTAGTTTTAGACAGGACATATAATAAAGTGATATTCCTGCACATCTCTTGGTCCTGTGCCCCACCTTCTAGAGATTTTAAAGCAAGACTGTCAGAGATATCAGTGCCACGTTTTCCTCTCCTCAGTATTTGTCGTTGGTATGAACAATATGGTCCAAGTTAAAAGCATTTTATTTTCCCCATGAAAAGTCTTTAAAATTAATTTCTGTTTACTAATCTCTCTGGGACCTGGGCCCAGTGCTCCTTAAATGCACTAGGTAAACCTAAAATACTTTAAAAATGTAAAACCGAATTAAACTCAGGCTTCTACGTTGAAAGCTGCTTAACCACGATTTGACCTGTTTGTTTTCAGGTGTGGTTTATAAAATCTGCAAGGGAGTATTAACATAATGGAACCAGAGGTTTTTTTAAATTCCAGTTTGGCACTTGAGCTTGAGACAAAAGCCCCCACCCTCACCGTATTCCAGCTCTATAATAGGGGCTGAAGTAGGAACAATGCATTTACTGACAGTGCCTTGTTTTAGCAAACAAAGTAGGTTGCCGCCTAACTGTGAACGTTTGCTAGCGCCTTAAAATAATGCTTAAACTCAGTTTTGATGTCACTAAAAATTCTAATATTTACTTAAGACTCTATTTTCTACTAATGTATTTAAGCATCAAAATTGAGACATATTTAAGATAACTTGAAGTCAGACAAGTTTTGCTGGTATTTAGTACACAAAGGGCCGGAATTTTTAGCACATTTAAAAAACCCGGACGTTTGACTTACACGTCTAAATGTCCACCTGGGAAAAAGGCTATCTCTTTGTTACCTGCCTTCCTGGAGTTTTGCCAATCCCCAGTTCACTAAAAGTTCAGTATACACGCTCAAGTGCACTGCTTCTTTCCTCATGCATAGATGTGCTTTTTCTCCCAACTTTCCTCAGATTCCCTCCTATCTGTGGCAATCTGCCTGGCACTGGCAGTACTGTGCAGTGGTTAAGAGCTTTGGCTCTGGAGTTTGACTTCTGGAGTTCAATCCTGTCTGCAGTATACTAGTTCTGTGAACCTGGGCAAGTTGTTCCACCTTTTTGTTTCTCTTGCTCTAGTGTTTAAAAAATTGGGGTAGTAAGAGTATCCCATAAGACTGTTAAAAGGATTAATTATATAATACATTTATGTAGTTTTCAATATGATCAGTTGCTGCTGTAATTATGGTTTTTTTTCTAGCTAAGGTATAAGGTATATGTGTTTTTGTCATCCAGGGTGGTTGGAAAACTAATACCTGTTTTTTGGTTTCTTACAGGGTGTGTGTATATTTATAGTTGCAAAGAGGCTACTATTCATATTATAGTTCCACTGGACTTTGAGATCTGAAGCTGGTCTTTGAGTACTGAACTAAAGATCTAGCCCTCCAGATAAACATCACCTGGTGTAACATTTAAGAAGTTTTACTTCTTCTTCTTCTCCTTTTTGTTTTTTTTTGAGACAGGGTCTCACTCTGTCACCCAGGCTAAAGTGGCACCATCAGGCCTCACCGCAGCCTCCTCACCTGCACCCCCCAACTGGGTTCAAGCAATCCTCCTGCCTCTGGGGACTACAGGCACATGCCACCATGCCCGACTAATTTTAGTATTTTTTTGTGTGTAGACTGGGTCTTGCCGTGTTGCCCAGGCTGGTCTCAAACTCCTGGGCTCAAGTAATCCACCCATCTCAGCCTCCCAAAGTTCTGGGATTACAGTTCTGGGATTACACTGTGCCTGGCCCAAGAAATTTTACTTCTGTAAAGGTTGTGTCTCTTTGCCATATTCTGTTGCTGTGTGAAAGGTCTCCCCCAGCAACCTCTGTCCTTCTAGGGTCTGGATTGGAAGAGCACATCAAGAACTAAAGGGTAGTAAGCACTGTAGCATAATTATGCTTGAAGCCCGCCCAGGCCTCAACTCTGTTATCGTATGGGATACTAAGTGACTTGTTTCAGTGACCCTTGCAAGCATTTCCTCAGACTGTGATGGTATATCCTGATGCTTACCCTGCTGGATTCCCTTTAGATGGTGGTGATGCCCATGTAGACTCAGGGCTGTCAGGAGCAACGAACCTTCCTGATACTGTGTGTGTAACATTTAGTGTGTTGCAATTTACTTATGATATATATATATAGTCAAGACTTTGTTATACTATCAAACTTGTTTTAGGTATTATGTAGCTTCATTATACCATATACCAGGATATAGGGAACAGAATCTCATCTGAAGAATGAGGTCATTCTTGGTGTCATTTGCTTGGAGAAAAAGTGTGCTTTCTAGAAAAGAAGTCAGAATAAAGGAAAAGATGTTGGTAATTTGCAGGAAGGAAATCTCTTTCTTGGATTTGCCACTACCCTGCATCCCCCTACTTTACCCTGGTATTGGGGTATCCAGGAGATTTGCTCTTCATTGTCAATGGTGAGTTTGAAAGTGATATGCTGCAGATTTTGTGATACTCCCAGAATAGGGAAGTATGACACAAAACCAAGAGACTGTAAAAAAAAAAAAAAAAAAAAAAGATTTACCTGGGCACAGTAGCTCACACCTGTAATTCCAGCACTTTGGGAGGCTAAGGCGGGTAGATCACGAGGTCAAGAGATTGAGACCATCCTGGCCAACCCGGTGAAACCCCATCTCTACTAAAAATACAAAAATTAGCCTGGCATGGTGGTGCATGCCTGTAGTCTCAGCTACTCGGGAGGCTAAAGCAGGAGAATCACTTGAACCCAGGAGGCGGAGGTTGCAGTGAGCTGAGATCATGCCACTGCACTCCAGCCTGGCAACAGAGTAGGACTCTGTCTCCAAAAAAAAAAAAAAAAAAAAGATTTATAAATTTGATTATGAAAAGTAAAAAAGTTGAAACTAGAAAAATGCTTATATCACAGATATAGGCGTAATTTTCTTTACCTTGATATTAGTCAAAAGGCCGAGAAGCAATTGGCATAATTTTCTTAAGATATAAAAAGCTCTTATAAATCAGTATGAAAAAGAGTAACACTCTTAACAGAAAAATGAACAAATATTTGAATAGTTTACAAGAAAAATGCCTTATATGAAAAGATGCTGAAACTCAGAAAAATCCAAACTTTCATCATAATTGCTAAAAATCCAAACATTTGATAAGAGGATGTAGGTTATCAATATGTTGTTGGTTGCAATATAAATTACAACCATTTGGAAGACAATTTGGCAAGATCTGTAAACATTTAAAATGCACATAGTCTTTAGCTTAGCAGTTCTACTTCTGGATAGTTAGTGTACATCAATGTAAAATGACTTTATAAAACTATATTTATTGCAATATCCTTGTTAGAAGTAAAACATTGATTGCCCTCAATAAGGGACATTCTATGCAGTCATTGAAAAGAATGAGGCAAATGCTTTTGTACTGATGTGGAAGGATTTTCCTGGGGCTTTTGGTTGTTGTTTTGTTTTTTTTTTTGAGATGAAGTCTTGCCCTGTTGCCCAGGCTGGAGTGCAGTGTTGTGATCACAGTTTACTGCAGCCTCACTGCCTCCTGACTTCAAGCAGTTCTCCTGTCTTAGGCTCCTGAGTAGCTGGGATTATAGGCATGCACCACCACAGCTGGCTACTTTTTGTATTTTTAGTCAAGTTGGGGTTTTGTCATGTTGGCCAGGCTGGTCTTGAATTCCTGACCTCAGATGATTTGCCTGCTTCGGCCTCCCAAAATGCTGGGATTACAGGTGTGAGCAACCGTGCTGGCCCCAGTTTTTAAAAATAGAGGATTAAAATAAAGTAAGGTGCAAAATAGCATGTCTAATATGTTGTCACATGTATAAAAGATATATATGTATAAATGTGTACATGTACATACACATATGCACACATCCTTGTATGTGTATAGAATCTTTCTAGGCAGATACACAAGTAACTGGTTACACTGGCTGTCTTTGGAGAGAAGATTTGGCAGATTAGGAGACAGAAATAAGAGGAAGAGGGACTTTTTACTGTATACCTTCATCTACCTTTTTAATTTTGAGCTGTATGGATATGTATGTCATTTGTTTTAAAAAATGGCACTGTTCATATGCAGCTGACTAAAAGTTAGAGAGTAGGGACCGTAGGTGAGGCCTTTAAAGTGGCAATAGCTATTATAGATGGATATCAGAAAAGAGTGGATGGAATAAAACAACACCTGGGCACCCCAGGAGCAAAATTGTGTAACTTTGTATGCGAGACTGTGCTATAGTTAGGATATTTGTCCCTGCCCAAATATCATGTTAAATTGTAATCCCCAATAATAGAGCTGGGGCCTGGTAGGTGGTGTTTGGATCATGGGGGCAGATCTTTTATGGCTTGGAATGCTGTCTTTGTGATAGTAAGTTCTCATGAGATCTGGTCTTTTAAAAGTGTGCGGCACCTCCCCCACTCCTACCCCCTCGTCTCTCTCTCTTTCTCTCTCGCTCACTCACTTGCTCCTGCTTTCACCATGTGATGTGCCTGCTCCCCTTTGCCTTCTGCCACGATTGTAAGCTTCCTGAGGCCTCTCTAGAAGACAAGCAGATGCCAGCACCATACTTCTTGTACAGCCTGCAGAACTGTGAGCCAATTAAATCTCATTTCTTTATAAATTATTCTGTCTCAGACATTTTTGAAATAGCAATGCAAGAATAGTTTAATATAAGCTGGTTTTCCTTTTTGTTTTGGAACTTGGATTATATGAGTGAATAGAACAGACAAACATCTGCCTTTGTGGAGCTTATATGGGGTGATGATGCAGGAAAAGACAACCAGTACAGGCTCTGGGGCATTGGGAATGCCAGTGGGCAGGTTGTGGCATTAAATGGGCTAGTCATTGGAAAGGTAACACTTGAGCAGAGACCCCTAAGTAGTGGAGGAGTTGGTCATGTGGACATCTGTGGGTATAGTATTCTAGCCAGCGAAACTAGCCAGTGCCAAAGCTCTGAGGCATGGGGAGCCCAGTGTGTGGAAGACCAGCAAGGCCGCCAGTGTGGCTGGAGTAGGAGTGAAAAGAGTAGAAGATGAAGTCAGAGAGGCAATAGGGCAGATCATGTAGGATGCTGTTATCATTAACATTTGCTGGGTTCTTTAGCTTATAAAGTTGTGTGATATTTTATTGTAGCATTGAATCATTACCTCAACCATATGAGATAGGTACGACTATTATTGTCCTCATTTACAGATGAGAGAACAAGTTCAGATTAAGGAGCTTGCTTGAAGATGCATCTAGTAAGTGTAATATTCGGTATTTAAATCCAAGTGTATGATTCCAGTTTGGACATTCACCCCTGTGCTGTTCTGTATTTATTAAATGTGAAGGGAGAACTAAGGAAAGGCTTTGAGTCCGTCCTCAGGCCACTGCTTTGAAAGGAGAGCTTTGCTGAGGGACAAAGCCCCCAGAGGAAGGAGAAGCCAGCAGGGTCAGAGCTGGTTGCACTTTCTTGTGACAAATCTGGGAGGCTCTGAGATATGTTTTAACAAGACCGGCAGAATCCCCTTGCCCAAATATGCACTGGCAGGTAAAAATTGAGCTAGAATTGGGAATAGAGTAAAGGAAGCAAGGCTTTAAGGCCAAAGAAAGCATAAAGCTGTCTGGAGTATGACAACCACAGAGTGCCATCTAATTTCCATGAACCAGCCACCTTTTAGGTGGTGATCCCATAAGGAAGTGACAGTTTACTCGACTTTTCAGCGAGAGCACTGGTGCTGAATAGATGAGTTTAAATTGGCCAAAGAGTGCACATTCTGACATCTGGCAGTCTTGCTGGGAGTGAAGAGGTCTCCAAAACCAGGCTGGCCTCAGGAGTGACAGAAGTTTGTGCCTTTGTTCTTGAGCCATGGCTATTAGCCTGTTGAAAAATACAGCTTATCTTTCCACCTTCCATTCCTGGTACAAACATATATTTTACATGAAGTAGCAGATCTAAGATATACCATGAAAGGAAGCTCTTAAAAATATCTCCTGTTACTAGAATGTAACTATACTTGGACAGTATAGTTGTCTATCCCTGTTCCTCGACAACCAGTATGTAATGAGTACCTACTAAGTACCAGGCATCACTCTAGGTTTGCAGCAGTGGATAAGACACACAAGGCCCCTGCTTGCGTAGAGCCGGGAGTGGATAGGCTGAAAATAAAAAAGTGAGCCACATCAAACAGGAATACATTCTTAAAACAGATTTAAAAGTGTGGTGGCCTAGAGTGTGAATGGGTATCTACTTTAAATTGCATAGCCAGGGATGCCTCTTTGAAGAGAATTCTTGTGTGTTGCTAGTGTTTGCAAGTCAACATGTCAGTTTTTTTCTTTTAATGTTGGGCAAATCTTTTCCCTAAGTGAGAGTTCTCATAATGTTGAGAATGTCTTTGTTTGGGTAGCAACATTTTCTGGTGGGCAGGAATCCTACAAATATTTAGATACTGATAGTTAAATCCTCTAAAAATAGTTACTTCAAGGTGACCTGCAAAGGAGTAGTAGTGGGAAGTGGGCTTACTATGTACAATGAATATCCCAACTAAATGCAAGCTAAAGCTAATGCATCTCTGTATTGTTGTTATTGATGATATTTATGATGATTTTAAATAATGAGCATCCAGAGATGTTCAAGGAGAAAGAACTCCTTATACCCAGGGGGGCATCATATATTAACATAACCTCAGGCTTCTTTGTTACGGACAAAGCAGATCTATCCTGTCTTTTCTTTCTCTACCCCACAGAAAACAAAGAGGGCAGCAATTAATATCTTCAGACCGTGGTAAGATAAACCCCTGTTCCAAATGTAAAGCAAAGCCGTCCTATTGAAAAGCAATAAAAAGGAAGGCTGAAGGGCACAATGTGTAATGTGCCTACTTGGATGTCAAATCATACGGTACAGATCAAACAGAGCAGCTGTTGAGGGATGCCTAGTCATATGCTGCTTAGTGTTTATGAGAAAAGGCACCAAGGGCCTGCAGTTAACAAAAGCACTCAGCGTATGGCAGATTGGGCTGCTTTGTTGAGAGGTAGGATTTGGTCTCTAAGTTTGTTCAGCTATACAGATTTGAAATAAATGGATGGATGGAGTGGCTAGGCTTTCTTTTCCTGTGGAAGATCTGGATGTTAAAGGTATATCCTTCAGAAAAAATATTTCCCAGTACCTTTGGAGTGACTGAAAAATTCCTAACCTGTATTTCCATATTATCATCATATCTGCTGTTTCTGTATCAGCTTGCTGGAATATACATATGAACCATTTATAGAACTCTATTCTGTCCTGTTGGTCTATATGTCTGCTTTATGCCATACCGTACTGTTTTGATTAATGCAGATTTGTAATATGTATGAAATGAGAAAGTGTGAAGTCACTAGCTTTATTGTTGTTTCTCAAGATTATTTTGGCAATCAGTCTTTTGTGGTTCCATACACATTTTAGATTATTTTTTCTATTTCTGTAAAAAATGCCATTTGGATTTTGATAGGGATTGCATAGAGTCTATAGACTGCTTTGGGTCATATCGACAATATTAAGTCTTCTAATCTGTGAACATGGGCTATCTTTCTATTTGTGTCTTCTTTAATTTCTTTCAGCAATATTTTGCAGTTTTCAATGTATAACTCTTTATCCTCCCTTATTTAAGTTTATTCTCAAGTATTTTACTCTTTTTGATGCTATTATAGATGGGATTGCTTTCTTAATTTCCTTTTTGGATTGTTAGTGTGTACAAACAACTAATTTTTGTATGTTGGTTTTGTATGCTGCAACTTTGTTGAATGTATTATTTCTAACAGTTTTTGTAGAATCATTAAAGTTTTCTACATATAAGATCATGTTATCTGTGAACAGAGTTTTACTTCTTCCTTTTAAGTTTAGATGCCTTTTTTCTTTTTCTTGCCTGATTGCTTTAGCTAGTACTCCAGTACTATGTTGAATAGCGTGGCAAGAGTGGGTATCCTTGTCTTGGTCCTATTTTTACAAAAAAAGTTTTTAGTTTTTCATCAATGACTATAATGTTAAAATGTAAAAAAAATAGTTTTCATCAATGACTAAAATCCTGTGGGATTTTCATATATTACTTTTATTATATTGATGTAATTTCCTTCTATTCCTAGTTTGCCATTTTAAAATCAGATTGTCTTTTTATTATTGAGTTGTAAGAATTCTTTATATCTTCTGTATACAACTCCTATATCAGGCATATGATTTGCAGGTATTTTCTCCTGTTTTGTGGGGTTGTCTTCTCTCTCTCTCTCTGTCTTTCTTTCTTTCTTTCTTTTTACAGAGTCTTGCTCTGTTGCCCAGGCTGCAATGCAGTGGCGCAGTCGTGGCTCACTACAACCTCTGCCTCCTGGGTTTAGATGATTCTCATGCCTCAGCCTCCCAAGTAGCTGGGACTACAGGTGTGCACCACTATGCCCGGCTAATTTTTGTATTTTTAGTAGAGATGGGGTTTCAGCATGTTGCCCAGGCTAGTCTCGAACTCCTGACCTCAAGTGATCCACCTGCCTCAGCCTCCCAAAGTGCTGGGATTGTCAGAGGCATGTGAACCACAGCAACTCCATATTGAATGGGTAAAATGAGGCTGAAACCTACTGGGCTGCATTCCCAGATTGTTAAGGCATTCTAAGTCACAGAGAGAAATAGGAGGTTGGCACAAGATGCAGGTCATAAAGACCTTGTTGATAAAACAGGTAGCAGTAAAGAAGCCGGTTAAAACCCACCAAAACAAAGATGGCAATGAGAGTGACCTCTGGTCATTCTCACTGCTACACTCCCACCAGTGCCATGACAGTTTACAAATGCTATGGCAACATCAGGAAGTTACCCTATATGGTCTAAAAAGGGGAGGTATGAATAATTCACCCCTTATTTAGCATATCATCAAGAAATAACCATACAAATGGGCAGCCAGCAGCCCTCAGGGCTGCTCTGTCTATGGAGTAGCCATTCTTTTATTCCTTTACTTTCCTAATAAACTTGCTTTCACTTTATGGACCTGCCCTGAATTGTTTTTTGCGTGAGATCCAAGAACCCTCTCTTGGGGTTCTGGATCAGGACCCCTTTCCTGTAATAGAATTGTGGGTGTGAGCCACCATACCCGGCCCCTTTTCACTTTCTTGATTGTGTCCTTTGAAGAACAAGTATTTTTATTATATTAATAATTAAATTGTCTCCAGCTTTACTGAGGTATAACTGACAAATAAAAATTATATTTATTCAAGGTGTACAAAGTGATGATATGATCTATGTTTACACCATATAATGATTACCACAATCAGAGTAATTCATCCTTTACCACAGTTAACTCTTTCATGTATGTGAGATGAGGATACTTAAGATCTGCTCTCAGCAAATTGCAAGTAAACAATGTATTATTAACTATAGTCACCATGCTGTATACTAGATCCCCAGAACTTATTCATTTTATAACTAAAAGTTTGTACCTTTTGACCAATATTTCCCTATTTCCTCTACCTCCTGGAAACTGTTCAACTCTGCCTGTATGAGTTTGACTTTCTTAGATTCCACATATAAATGGGATCCTTCAGTACTGGACAATTATTTTTAATTTTGATGAAGTACCATTTTTTTTTTCTTTTGTTTCTGGTGCTTTTGGTGTCTCATCTAAGAAATCATTACTTAATCCAAGGTCCTAAAGATTTACTCCTGTATTTTCTTCTAAGAGTATTGTAGTTTTAGTTTTTACACTTAGCTCTTTTTTGTTTGCTTTTGATGTTGTTGTTGCTTGTTTGTTTGAGATAAGGTCTCACTCTGTCACCCAGGCTGGAGTGCAGTGGCGCGATCTCTGCTCATTGCAACCTCAACTTCCCAGGGTCAAGTGATCCTCCCGCCTCAGCCCCTCAAGTGGCTGGGACTACAGGTGTGCAGTACCACACCCTGCTACTTTTTGCACTTTTTTTGTAGAGATGGTGTTTCATCATGTTGCCCAGGCTGGTCTCAAACTTGTGGGCTGAAGCTATCCACCCACCTTGGCCTCCCAAAGTGCTGGGATTACAGGCATGAGCCACCATGCTCAGTCTACACTTAGCTCTATTGTCCACTTTAATTTCTGTACATGGCATGAGGTAAGGGCCCAAATTCTTTCTTTTGCATGTAGCTATCCAGTGGTTCCGGCACCGTTTATTGAAAAGATTATTTCACCACTGACACCCTTGATGAAAATTAGCAAACCATAGACACATGGGTTTGTTTCTGAACTTTTAATTCTATATACCAGTGCTCCTCAATTTACAGTGGGGTTACGTCCTGATAAAGGTATCATCAATTGAAAATACTGTAATCATACTGCATATCGCTAGCCTGGGAAAATATGAAAACAAAATTTGAAGTACAGTTTCTACTGAATGCATTTCACTTTCATATCATTGTGAAGTCAAAAAATTTCAAGTCAAACCATCTTAAGTCAGAGACTGTGTATGTCTATCCTTATGCCAATTAATATTTTACACCCCCCAAATACTTTTTTTTTTTGAGATGATGTCTCACTGTCACCCATACTGGAGTGCAGAGCAGCTGATCTCAGCTCATTGCAATCTGCCACCCTGGCTCAAGTGTCCTCCCACCTCAGCCTCCTGAATAGATGGGACCACAGGCCTGCACCACCACACCCAGCTACTTTTTTCTATTTTTGGTGGAGACAGGGTTTTGCCATGTTGCTCAAGCTGGTCTTGAACTCCTGAGTTCAAGTGATCCTCCCACTCCAGCCTCTCAAAGTATTAGGATTGTAGGCATGAGCCACCATGCTAGCTCCCAAATACTTTTTGGCCATATTTCAAGATAGCAATTTGGAAGGGCTGCACACTACAGGTAATTGCTCTGAAAAATTGTCATTTTGTGCGGGAGATTTGCATCTCTAGAGGAAATCTACATTAGTGAAGTAAACCCCAGATGCAAACAGGCTCTCTCTGAGGCCCCTCCTTATCTGCCTTATCCAGATCTAGGAACGATTACCTCACAGGAAAAGGAGACTAAAAATCTGACACTTTTAAAGGTCTAACAAAAATTTTACCATGGGCTACCATCTAGTCTTTCTGAGGGCTGCTACCCTTGAGACTTCACCTACATACAGGATGGAGCCTTTGCTCCCCATGCTTTTCCTTTCCTCTCCCTCCCATAACCTGTCTTGCCACATTCTAAGCCTCTATTCCTTTATACTATATAAACTTCATCTGGCCCCTCCTCTGAGCCTCATATTTTGTATAGCTCCTATGTTTATGCACATTAATACTTTTTTTTTTTTTTGCCTTTTTTCCCTGTTAATCTGTCTATAGTCAGTTTATTTTATAGAGAGATTATTGAACTTTCAGAAGGTGGAGGGAAGAAAATTCCCTTCACCCCTACATCAGTAGACTGTTTAGGTTATTTTTGAATGATCTTTTCATTTCTTCCCCATTAGCTGAGTGACCTCAGAAAATTTAGCTTCTTAGCATCGGTTTTCTCATTTGTAAATTGAAAATATATTACCATCTTATGAGGAGTAAACAAGAATATAATAAAGCTTTTAGTTAAGTGCTTATCATATAAGTTTAAATTTTAAATTGAGCAATTTAAAAACTGGAAATATACTTTCCCTTGATAATACTCCCTTTCCTTCCCACTAATCCTCTCCAATGAAGACTTTTCATCTACTTTTTTCTTTTAGATGGAGCCTTGCTCTGTCACCAGCTGGGGTGCAGTGGCACAGTCTTGGCTCACTTGAATCTCCACCTCCTGGGTTCAAGAGATTCTCCTGCTTCAGCCTCCCGAGTAACTGGGATTACAGGTGCCTGCCACCACGCCCGACTAATTTTTTTATTTTTAGTAGAGACGGGATTTCACCATATTGGTCAGGCTGGTCTCGAACTCCTGACCTCAGGTGATCCACCCTTCTTGGCCTCCCAAAATGCTGGAATTACAGGCGTGAGCCACTGCACCTAGCCGACTTTCCATCTACTGCTAAATGTCTCATGCATGAGAATGGATTTCATGAAAAGAGGCAGGCATATTCCAGAACTACCACCAGGACTAAACAACTTCTTATCTGAAGAGTGTAATTTTCTCATATGACACTTGATTTTTCTTGCCACTGTATGTTAAGATCCAGGGCACCCACCTCCTTTTCCTAGTGACTGTAGCACCTGGCCTGGTCTTCTCCATCCTTTTCCTGCATCCACACTGATGAACAAATATGCTGTTCATCCTGTCCCTACTTTAAATTCTCCCCACATCCATTTTGCTGTCCATCAGCAGGGAAACCCTTTAGGTTTATTTATTATTGAAACAGTGACATCTCAAGATTTTAAATTCTGAAATTCTCTCCTCTAACTGGCCTCCCTACCATTCACTTATGGTATAATGAATTTGGGATTAGAGTCCGACCTCTGCATTTTCCTGGTCCATGGACTCTGATCTGGCCTC
This sequence comes from Colobus angolensis palliatus, assembly GCF_000951035.1. NCBI lineage: Eukaryota > Metazoa > Chordata > Mammalia > Primates > Cercopithecidae > Colobus > Colobus angolensis. Next base: position 5,293,759 of record NW_012114933.1, read on the forward strand.
ATTTGCCTCTAAATAAGCGATTTCAGTCACCCATTTCAATGACACAGTCTATTTCATTCTAAGATCCCATAGTGACTTGAATGCAAAAAAACCCACAAAAGACTAAAATATCCTATCCACTATCAACTTTATCAGCTTATCTGAAGCCAGTAAGCATTGCTGGGGAAAACCAAAAAGCCTTTCCAAGTTGATCCCTACATTATTCTGTTTTAGTCCTTTGTTGAGCCCACTCTGATGTTAATATTATCCTCACTTTCTGCTGGTTATTTCTATTTTTGCCTGCAAATCAGTGAGGGTCTTCAAACTTTTATGAATATATTCATATTCAACCTATTATGCTTTCTGTTCCTTTATCACATCTATAAAGAATACTCTATTTGCTGCCTCACCTTTTCATTTTTACTCACTCCCTAAACTTATGATTTGTACTCATGCAGAAAAGAGTTGGCCGGGCGCGGTGGCTCAAGCCTGTAATCCCAGCACTTTGGGAGGCCGAGACGGGCGGATCACGAGGTCAGGAGATCGAGACCATCCTGGCTAACACGGTGAAACCCTGTCTCTACTAAAAAATACAAAAACCGAGCCGGGCGAGGTGGCGGGCGCCTGTAGTCCCAGCTACTCGGGAGGCTGAGGCAGGAGAATGGCGTAAAACCCGGGAGGCGGAGCTTGCAGTGAGCTGAGATCCGGCCACTGCACTCCAGCCGGGGCGACAGAGCGAGACTTCGTCTCAAAAAAAAAAAAGGGTTAACATAGCAAGCCAGAGGTCTTTAGAAGAGACTGCTTGTAGGACTGGCCCTTGGCTGGAGCCTGGGAACTTGACTTATGAAAAGTCCTCTGCTTTTTGATAACACTGTTTTGCCTGCTAGGAACACTTAAATGCCTGCTTTCCTTCTGGGAGCCTGGAATTTTGTTATGCCTGGTCTTTGTGCTTATATGACCTGCCCCTAATAAAAATCCTTGCACTGACTCTGTAGTATGACTCTGTAGTTAGGTTTCCCTGGGCAGAAACTGCATAGCACATAGGACGCCTGTGTATAGATTTCTTCAGACTCCATGTGATACGTCTTTTTCCCTTGCTGATTCCATTGTATATCCTTTCTCTACAAAATCAACTTTAGCCTCTGAGTCCTGCAAGTCCTTCTGGTGTATCACTGAATGTGCATGTGGTTGTGGGACTTCTGAGAGTCCTTCCTTGCCACCCTCCATTCAAACTCTCTCAAAAGATTGATGTATTCATTAAACCTTAGTAATCTTTCCCTACTCCATAACATCTGTTGACAATACTTTTGCTTTCAAAAATCTTCCTTGGCATTAAGATAGCCTACTCTAACCTTCCTCATCCCTTATTCATTCAGCATTTATTGAATGCCTATATATGCAAGGCATTGTGTTAGGGACGTATCAGCAAGTGAAACAGTCCTGGTGCAACATATGTTCTAGTGAGAAGATGAAAAGCAAATGGTACAAGCTGAGAAAAATACCGTATTATGAGTAAAAGGGGATATGCACTTCAGTAGGGTGGCCTGTGCGAAGGGCTTTAAAGCAGAAAAGTCTGTTTGGTAAAGAACCAGAAGCAATGTATTATGGCAGAAAATACCATGTGTAAATGCTCAGAAAAACTGCTTGGCATCTTTTAGCAACTGAAAAGGATCCTAGTGTGGCTGGAGCACCATGAGATGAAAGAGTGGAGATGAGATTGGAGGATAGCAAGGTCCAGATCAGTTAGAGAGCTTTGGAGGTCATGTTTAGAACTTTAAATTTTAAGAGCAATGGGAAGCCAAGTGACACAGATACCCTTTAAAAATATTCTTTTTTGGATTAGAAGTATAAAAAGGAGGAGAAAGTCTAGTTTGGAGATACTGCAGTGGCGTAGGTGAAAGACAATGGTGATCTGGGTCTGAGTGACAGCTGAGAATATGAAAGAAGTAAGAGACTTTGATTTTCTTACCGCTTTGGTGATTACCTCAACTCCCCTATCTTTAATTATCATCTCTGTGTAGAAGACTCTAACCCTATGACCTTACCTGATGTGAGTCACTGTTTCACATTTCAAAGGAATAATAATTACATTTCAGAAATCTAAATAGTACTGGAGCCATAATGCTTCTGTTACTTACTATCAGTGTGATCTCAGACATGTTATTTCACTTATCTGTGCGCCTCAGTTTCCTCATTTGTAAAATACAAATAGTAGGTTAATACAGCACCTACCTCGTAGGTTGTCTATAAATGAGTTAATAGACAAATTTGGGGTACTAGCCTCCATGTATCCCAAGAGGAATTGCCTTCAACACCCAATCTAGCTCCTCCTCCTGACATGCCCATTTTTATTAATGGCACTAGAGATTCCAAACTACGGTCACATTTGACTCCTTGCTCTCAATTCCCTTGCCACATTGCAAGTAGAAACCTCAAGTTAGAGATTGCTACTAAGTATTGTTTTTACTTCCAGGTTACGGTTTTATTTGTTCATCAAAAAATATTAAAATTATATCCCTGTTATGAGAGCCAAGCAGTTATACTAGGTTCCTATTAAATTCTAATCTTTTGATTTTCAGATGCAATTTCTGCCTTTTGATCTAAAAGGGACTATATTTGAAGTTTATCAACAATCTATTGATAAGAAATGAAGAGAAATCCCTCTAAGTAATAAAAATGGAATTTCAAAAGATCGTCAGTAAGCAAAACAAATAGGACCAATGAAAAATATCTAAGCATACTTCACTATCTCAAAGTTACTGACCTTACCAGTTCAATCATGTGTACAAAAAGGGTTCAGGGGCAGGGATATCACAGCTGTAGCTTGAGAAAAACAATGCAAGGCTGACAGGAGTATTAGTCAATCCTGCCTGTCCTCCAGAACTACATGTTTACGTTTTCTGTATGTTACTGAAATAGGTGGAATCTATTAATAGTGCACTTATTTAGGTTTTGAAATTGAGTATCAAATACTAAATAACTGACTTCTGAAGTTGTTCCTTTTCATGGAAATTTAATTATAATTGATTTTGCAGATTACCTTCCCTTCTGGGTCTATAGGGTTTAAATTCTGCAGACATCAAGGACTGATAGAGGATGAGGCAGCCACACAGGGAATCACAACATTAAGCTACAGATACCACAGACATAGGCCTTGCCCTTAAAGCACACAACGATGAACAAAACATGGATGATACCAAAGAATTTATTGTAAATGTAGTGGCAAATACATTCAGAATAATCATCATTAAAAAGGAACTAGAAAATTACACATATTTAAAGTATGTGCTTTTTTCCCACCACCTTTAAGTTAATGGGCTAGTACCAACATTTTAAGTAATGAAATACTTAATGTGATGATCCATTTTCAGATAATTTCATGACTGTATCTTCATCTTAATTTTTAAAGCAGTTGACCATGAATTTCAGCGTCAATTATTCTCTGTTTTTATCAGTTCCGTAATGATCTGCAGAATCTTGTCATCTGAGTGGAAAAAAAAAAAATGCCACGAATAAATGCAACATTGTCTGATTTTCCAATGTATACACATGTAAATAAGAGGTATACGTCACTAACATTTTTTACATTAGAATACAGAATTAACACCAGTAATAAATCTAGAGACGCCTATAAATATTTTTTGCCCCACATAGATTTTAATTATTGCTGTAGGTTATGCCATACCTACTTTGAAAAAGTTAACATTTTGAAAAAAGATAACATTTGTATAGGCTAAATCCCAAAGAGATAATATGATGTGAACTGTTACTTCTTTATAAGGAATTATAAATTTTATTCTATAAAAATTCCTTGAAGAAAGTAAGTTTCTCAACTTTTTCACTTCGCTGAAATATACTGAAGGCTCTACTGACTATTCAGTGTTCTTCAGAGTATGGAAGAATTTCCAAAGTATAAGCAAGGAAGGAAGAAAGAACTGTTACCAGTTTCTCCATGTTTAGTCCAAAGGAAGCAAAAAATTCTAAAAGGGAAGTGCTCTTGGAGAGGTGTCAATGGGGAAGTGACAGACCACTCTACACAACAAAGGAATCAAATACCAATTAATTTGACAAACAGAGCAACAAAGGCTGCATTATTTGCTAAAGGGGTTTTGTTAACAACTGCTTCTACTTAGTAGTTACTCTGAAATTGTGACTTCCTAAGGACCTCATAACCACTCTTTAGAAAGTTACAATTATCAGGGCTGCAAAACTGAAATTCTACATTTACATTAGATACTCAGAAAATGCTGTGGCTTTCAATGGTTGCAATGGTTACAGTGGCATTAAAAACAACAACAAAAAAGTGGGAGGGAGGGGAAAAAGGGAGGTCATTTGTTTGAAGTTGGAACAATGGCAGGTCTAGAAAGAACATTTTTCTTTTTTATTTTTTAAGAGATGGAGTCTCACTCTTGCCTAGGCTGTAGTGCAGTGGTGTGATCATAGCTCACTGCAGCTCTGAACTGCTGGGCTCAAGCAATCTTCCCATCTCAGCCCTCTGAGTAACTGGGATTACAGGTGCAAGCCACCATACCTGGCTCCAAGAACCACGACTTTTAAATTGAGGAAGAATGAGTAAAAGAAAGTATGAGAGTAAGTTCAGTTACTTCTTTTTCAAATGTTTGGCATTCTACCAACTTTTTGTTATAAACCCAAGAGAGAGCACTAACATACTTCTTCCTTCCTCCCAAGTCAAAGGTATACACTACACCCAACGGTAAGTTCTGCTCTCTCTCTTATGGCAAAGGGAACACTGATATCATTTCAAAAATTCATTTTGCTTAATTAAAAGCTGAGGTTCAACCTATACTTTATAAAATGTAATTCTTTCTATTGCCAAAGTTGTGATGCACAAAGCTCCCTGAGAAAAGAGCCCACATGTCTTAATATGTTAAGACCTGATCTACTTCCAGCAATATAGGAAAATTAATACATTTTAATGCTTATGCATTCATATTTAGTTATACAAAAAAAACACAAGAGTATGAGGCTTCAGGGTAGCAGAACTAGATCAGGAGCTCCCCCAACTTGCCTGACTTGAGAATAAACTGGGAATACTTTTGAGAATAAACTGGGGATACTTTGTTCAGTACAATCATACTGAAGTCACTGATCAATTCTTAACATTAAAAGGACAACCAAATTTAAGTGCTTCCTGATGTGATGCAATGGGGAGAATACAGCACCAACTAGAAAGTATTATTTTTCTCAAAACTTATTCTAATCATACCTCCAAATATAACTACTAGTTTATAGGAAATACAGGAACATGTTAAAGCATGAGTATGCAACTAACCAAATATTAAATGTGGGACATGCTACCAGAAAAACAACTCAGTTTATTAAAAATAGTTAACTGCATTTAAAAAGGGGATAGCCTTAGAGGGGAAGTGTTACAGAATAAAAGATTTTAAAAATAATACAGCCACAGACCTCTCCCATAGAGATCAGTATGTCTAGGGTAGGTCTTTGGACCTTGTATTCTTTGCAACTGCCAGGATGATTTTGATGATTTGGCAAGTTTGAGAAACACTTCACTGGGCAAACTGCAAACTCAGGTGTGTCCATTGCAGATCTCTCTTATTTTTTGATACGGGGTCTTGTTCTGTCACCCAGACTGGAGTGCAGATACTTGCCTCAGTCTCCCAAGTAGCTGAGACAACAGGTACATGCCACTAGGCCTGGCTAATTTTTTTTTAAATTGTTTGTACAGATGACATCTCCCTATGTTACCCAGGCTGGTCTTGAACTCCTGGCCTCAAGTGATCCTCCTGCCTCAGCCTCCCAAAGTGGTGCGATTACAGGCAGGCGTCACCATGCCTGACTCATTTCAGATTTCTGTTGAAGGATAATGTGTTTATTTTATACAGAGAAATAGCTCTGCATTTGAAAGAAACACGCAGTGGAAAAATCATGCTGAAACAAACCTAACAGAAAGTCCCTAAATCATATACACACACACAAATACATATACGGGTATGTGTTTATATACATATATTTCTTAGAGACAGAGTCTCTCTATGTTGTCTAGGCTGGACTTTAACTCCTGAGCTCAAGCTATCTTCCCACCTCAGCCTTCTGGGTAGCTGGTACTACAGGCATATGACACCATGCTTGGCTTATTATTTTTTTAAATAATAGCTATGTTACCAGTTTACTAAAATGCTAATAAGTAGCAAAGTTTACTATGCTCAGTTTTATTAACCTTTTTTTCTATGAAATGGCTAGAAGTTTAGAAATGAAGTTTAAGAGACAGGAGTAAACTAAACCTTAAGAGGATAATTAGGTTGTGAATAATCACTAATTGAGTTTGATGGAATTCAGCATAAAATAGATGGAATTTTTTTACAACTTCAGTATGCTTTAGTATACTCCAATGTTACAAAAAAATAATTTCTAGAATATTTCAGATTTTCTTTTAGAAAGTTTTTTTTTTTTTTTTTTTTTTTAGATGGAGTTTCGCTCTTGTTGCCCAGGCTGGAGTGCAATGGCATGATCTTGGTGCTCACTGCAACCTATGCTTCTCAGGTTCAAGTGATTCTTGTGCCTCAGCCTCCCAAGTAGCTGGGATTACAGGCACCCGCCACCATACCCAGGTAATTGTATTTTTAGTAGAGACAGGGTTTCACCATGTTGGCCAGGCTGGTCTCAAACTCCTGACTTCAGGTGATCCACCTGCCTTGGCCTCTCAAAAGTGCTGCGATTATGGGCATGAGCCACCGTGCCTGGCCTCTTAAGAAAGTTTTTCCACATATTAATACATAGGTATGTGTACCTATGTATACACATACATACATACATCCATGTTTTGCTCATCGTTGTGTGCTTTAAGGGCAAGACCTATGTCTGTGGTATCTGTAGCTTAATGTTGTGATTCCCTGTGTAACTGCCTCATCCTCTATCAGTCCTTGATGTCTGCAGAATTTAAACCCTATAGACCAAGAAGGGAAAATAATCTCCAAAACCAATTATACTTAAATGTGTACCTATGTATACACATACATACATAGGTACACATACACTTTTGTGTATACTGTCTTTCACTTACAGTATAAGCAAACACTTACTTTCAAGGGACATCTTTGGATTTTCAAGCTTTTTTCTTAAAACAGAATCAATGAGAATTCTCAGCTGCTTGAAAATGACAGCTATCTTTACAGGGGCCTGTTAAGAGGAGATGAAAAAAATGGACAAAGTCAATCCAGGGGAGTGTGAATGTGTTTAAGTAAATCAAGGCAAGCATATACTACAATCTGCCTTAGCATGTCTTGCTTTTAATGGAAAACACAGTGGGAAAAATACAAATTATTTCTGCTAGCTAGGCATGCAAACCTCTCAATTTCCTTATTAAATCTGGTAACTCTTCCCAAAATAAGGCAACTATTATTCCAATAATTGTTTTCTTCTCTATTTATATCAACTCTGTGGAAGTTAAGACTACAGTTTTGGGGAGATAATTTTTTGCCCAGGCTGAAGTGCAGTGGCGCAATCTCGCCTCACTGCAACCTTCACCTCCCAGGTTCAGAGCGATTCTCCTGCCTCAGCTTCCCAAGTAGCTGGGATTACAGGTGCGCGCCATAATGACTGGCTAATTTTTCGTATTTTTAGTAGAGACAGGGTTTCACCATGTTGGTCAGGCTGGTCTCTAACTCCTGACCTCATGATCCACCTGCCTCTGCCTCCTAAAGTGCTGGGATTACAGGCATGAGCCACGGCACCTGGCCTGGGGTGGGAAATATTTTTAAACAGCTTTATTGAGATATAACTTACCCTAAAAATTCACTCATTTTCACTAATTTCAATAGCTTTCAGTAAATCTATAGAATTGTGCAACCATCACAATCCAGTTATAAAACATTTTCACCACCCCAATTTCTTTGCACAAAGTGCATATAATTGTACAGCTGCACTTAAAATTCACCTCTCCAGTCCTAGACAAACGGCTGTCATAGAATAACCTAAGAATGTAACAGGTTTGTTTAGTTTAAGCTGGTCAATCTTGATGGGAGTACAGAGAAACAGATAAACTTATTGCTAGAAATAAGCATAGGTTGGTCTGATTTTTCCAGAGAAGAATTCAACAGTATGAAATAAACTATAAATCTGTTTGGTCTTTTTATTCCTTTTTATTCCACAATGTAGTGGAATGAGAATAAATTTGGGTATCAAATAGTCATAGATTTCAATCTTGCTCTTTCAGTAACAATCCATGTAAATCTTGGGAAAATTATTTAATTTCTCACTGTGTTTAAGTGTCTCTATCTATATAAAAGAAACTATAGAAATTACCTAACAAGGCTGTTAGGCTATTAATTTGGGAAAATCCATATAAAGTTAACTATTGAAGTACCCAACACATAGAAAGCTAGGATTGTTATTAATAATAAATAGAATTTGTAATAGCAATATAATTTGATTTTCAAATTTAACAGATTTAAAACCACAGAGGCAAGATAAAATAAGCAATTCTACTTAACTCATATTATAAGAAGACATTATGCAGACTCCAATAAAATTTAAAAAATATACCTCAATGGTACTGAAAGTTGAACATTTTTAATAATCAACAAAATCAGTTGTACTATGTACCTGAAAATAGATCCAGCCATCAATAGAAAGAAGACGTTCTCGGTGTTGAACTTCTATATCACCACCAAAAAGTAAAACTGGAAAAGGGGTTATTAGGGTAGTTTCTCTCAAATACACTCTGGCATACCTTATCTACATGGGAAAAAGGAGGGGAAATAATTTCAAAATATAAAAATAGAAGGAAGTCATTTATCTTTTTCAAGTAAGCATTTTTCTACAATTTATTATTCTACATTTTAAGCCAAGAGTATCTGTAAAGCTACATTTTCATTTTCTTATGTGCATAATTTATCAATTTTATAGTAATTACTATTACCACCTGTGCATTTATACTATAAAAAGGCATTGTAAATATTATTTCTAAGGCTGAGTTAGACGTTGAACATAAAGGAAACTAGGTACAAGCAATTTTATAATGCTAATGATATTAAATAATTAATGTTAAAATGATGATTAACTTTCAGTTTCTGGTTTCTAGACCAATATTCAGCTACGGGCGTCAATCAGTAATTTCTCATGTTTTACATTTAAGTTTGATAAATGTTGAGAGTTATTCAAGTCAGTGCTTGAAATTATGGATCTTTGTTATTTTAAAGGTCAAGAAACAAAATGGAGGCACTCTTTGTAAAGGGAGAAGAATTATGTTTCAATTTTTTATGTTCCCTTTTCTTCTCATACTGCCTTAAAAATGTATAAATGAGACAGGTAACAAAAACCCAAAATATGAAGAGAAAATGCCATCTTAACTTTCACCATATGTTAAAAAATAAGAACATGGAGTGATCATGCAGCTCCAATTTAAAAGGCTGTTTTCATTGTAATCTATAAATATTTGTTATTAAATTATCTTAGGTGATACTTGACTGACACTGTTGCAAATCATCCACAGTTCTACTACACCATTCAATATTCCCCTTATTTGGAAATAGCACATAACAACTTGTCTTTTATTCCCTTCTGAGACAGCACCTTTTAATGAAATACTCAGGAGATTGATACATTATTAACCAACATCAATTTGCTATTACTGTCTTTATTCCAAGTAGAAAAGGTGATGGGCAGAGTAGAAACCTTACTAATTTTTTTTTGAAGAGAAAAATAAGCATTCTTTTGTTTGAAAAGCTATGTGCATCTTGATTTCAAATATTAACAAAAATGAATAGCTCAATTTGAGAACCAAATAAAATACCTGTTAGGGCATCCTAACTTGTTATGAATGACTTGTAGAATAATGCTCTGAATACTGGAATTTAGGAATGAGTACTTCACCTTCTCCTGGTATAAGAGCCATCCATGAGTTTGCAAATCTCTGTTTACTGAGGATGGGTGTACTTGTGCTTTGCCTTGGGCCGTCTCCACAATGCAGGCCAATTTTTCTGTAACATCCACTGACTTTGTATAGATTATCTTCCCCACATTGTCATACAGTCCAGCCACCAGTACAGCTTTAAGAAGGGCAATTTCTTGGAATGAGAGGGTCTGTGATGCTCTGTTTCCTTCCCAGCTGGTAGAAGTTGTGGAAGATGAAAATCCTGCTGCCTTAACCAACTTTATTAACTCCTGCTTTACATCCTAGATTGGTTTAGGTTAAAAACAGAAATAAACTGATTAGAGAAATTTCCAAATAACATTGTAATTTATATTACTGCTTCCTATAAAAATTGACAGGATGCTAATGATTATTTAGCTAACTATAGCCCAAATTACCTTAAGGAAGAAAAAAAAGATACTGGAAAGTCAACTAGAATCAGCTATTCTCTTCACCCTAAGACTTTAGATGTCTCAAAACATAAGAATGTATAAAATTTGAGAGCAAGAAAAATGTGTCTGAACACATTTTCATTCGCTACATTTACTTCCATAGTAGCTCTCCTTTTTTCTCTGGAGACTTTTACTCAATGAGGATGGTCAGCATTGAGAAAGAACTGACAGAAATCTTGATTCTAGATTGCAAGTACCTTCTTCATTTGTTTCTGGAAACTTATCTTAATTTTTCAAAGAACTTTGAAAAAGTTTATTAATGGCAACTTCATTTAATCTAAAATTGTTGCCTAAAATATTTTTCTACCTTTAATATGTGCTGATCAGCAAAACTAGCACAGGAAGGATGGGCAGTTTTTCAAAGTACACAGGATACAAGCAGTTAAAAGGTGATGTTTACCTTTAGGATATCCTTTATGTTTTAAGTTTGGGGCTTAAGGGACTTTCATTCTAGGGGAGAAAAGACCAAACAGACAGCTGCCATAACACCACAGGGTTAGTGAAGACATCTAAAACTTTGTAGTCCCAGGGAGGTGAAGAAAAGGCTCACAGAAGAAAGGGGGTGGAAAGCAATTTGAAGGTTGGGAGAAGTAGAGAGGAGATAAAGGAAAAGGGGCTAAATTGAAGAAATAGCCCCCTCTGGGCTAACTGATTTGAGATTTCTACATGTTCCCAGTCAGGTGGCCCAGAGGGGGCTATTTCTTCAATTTAGCTCTTCATATGCTTCGAGAAGGACAAAGTTCATTCCACTTAGAGAAGTCTCTGCTGTCATCCTAGCAGTTTTTTTTTAATCACAAAAAATAGTGTGTCAAATATGGGAAAAAAACTTTACTTTTTAAAATATGAGTATAGAATAGGGGGATTATGTGAGAGATACATTATTTTCTGAATACTTTTATAGCATATCTGGGCCAAGCGAGGTGGCTCACACCTGTAATCCTTCCTAGCACTTTGGGAGGCTGAGATGGGAGGATCGCTTGAGACCAGGAATTCAAAACCAGCCTGGTCAACACAGCAAGACCCCATCTATTTAAAAAAAAAAAAAATACTTTTATAGCCTATCTGTATTAAACATTATTTCCTTTTACATAAGTATCAATAAAAATAAAAAGACAGTATTTGTGGGGGAACCCTGCTTTTCACATTCACCTGTCTTTACATTTTGACTACACTTCTACTCTCTCTCCTCCCAGAAATAAATTTGTTCCTGAATAGCAACCTAATAGGCTAAACCATTGGTTTCCCTTCCTAAGAACAGACTGATAAAGTTGATCACAACCAGTCACTAAGTATGATGCTTTGAATGCCTTTTCATAACTAGCCATCCCAGGCTGTAGCTAAATAGCTGGCCAATATTTAGGGACATATAATAGAATTTCATGAAAAGGAATCAGGGCTCTTTGGAAACACGACTGATTCCAAGACTGGAGCATAAAATACACTAGAGAAGCTTTCCATATCAAAAGCAAGGGAGCCATCAAAGATTGCTAAGATTATATGAAAAGGACTCAGCAGCCAACCCAAAGGGGCTCTCACTTCCCAAAGAGGGGAAAATTTGAGTATTAAAAAATTAACATCTGTAGAGAACTGACACACATCAAATATATTTAAATCAATAAGTTGTAACAATTTTTTAAAAAAACAAGATTCACTGATTACTTGTGGAGATGCTTAGGAATCAACTCATTATGAAAACTGCTAGGTAAGAGGAAACAAGCATTTATCCTAATTTTCTTGTATAAACTGTACCTCAGGGTATTCAAATATTAATAAGGAAAAAGTAGTTCTTTATGAAATAATTCTAGCTAACAAGTAGAACTATAATATCATCATTTGCAACCCTAATGAAATAATAGGTCTGAGTGTTATCAATGGCTGCTAAAAGCATTTCATGAAAAGCCAGTGGGGAATTTTGTAATGGATGAATCTAGCTGGCTCCATTGATGTATCTTAATGTTACAAAAAGGGAGATGACTCCGAAAAAAAGAAAAAAGAAAAAAAAAAAAAAAGATGAACTTGAACTGGATTAAACTCTCTCGATATAACATCCATTTATAGGAAATACAGGACACAGAAGAATATGTTAAATAATACCACAAGGATATAATCAGCCTTATCCAGACCCTAATGAAACAATAGGTCTGAGTGTTATCAATGGCTGCTAAAAGCCTTACATGAAAAGCCAGTGGGGAATTCTGTAATGGATGAATCTAGCTGGCCCCACTGATATATCTTAATGTTACAAAAAGGGAGATGGCTCCGAGAAAAAGAAAAAAGAAAAAAAAAAACAAAGATGAACCTGACAGGATTAAACTCTCAACACCCATCTATAGGAAATACAGGACACAGAAGAATATGTTAAATAATACCACAAGGATACAATCAGCCATATCCAGAATGCAGGAAACTCTACAGGACAATGTATCTGGTTTCTTCAAAAAATAAATGGCAAATAGGAAAAAACTGAGAAAGGGGTGACGATAGGTTAAGAGACTTTATTAAAAAACATATCAACCAAACTTAAGGTGTGGGCCTTGTTTGGATCATCCTTTGAACTAGCTGTAAAAAAAGCCAGTAATGAGGTAACTGAGGATATTTAAATACTGTCTATATCTGATGGTATTAAGGAATTGGGTATTTTTAGGTGTGATAATGTTTAAAAAAATCTGATACCTTGGATATGCTCCAAAATCTAGAGGGCAGATAGTAGAATAAAAGGAGTACAAGTAGATTGACCACAGGTTGATAATTATGAAAGTGGGAAATGGGTATATGAAAGTTCATTATGTCCATACAATTTGATGTACGTTTGAAATTTTCTGTAATTAAAGAAAAATAACCACATTTCAGAGTTGAGAAGAAATACAGATTAATCTCCTTTCAACTTGCGTGTTGTTTTTTTTCCTTTTCTTTTTTTTTGAGATAGAGTCTCGCTCTGCCGCCCAGATTGGAGTGCAGTGGCGCGATCTCGGCTATTGCAACCTCTGCCTCCTGGGTGCAAGCAGTTCTCTGCCTCAGCCTCCCGAGTATCTGGGATTACAGGCGCCCGCAAACACACCTGGCTAATTTTTGTATTTGTAATAGAGATGGGGTTTCACCATCTTAGCCAGGCTGGTCTTGAACTCCTGACCTCATGATCCACCTGCTTCGGCCTCCCAAAGTGCTGGATTACAGGCATGAGCCACTGCGCCCAGTCCTTGTATTTTCTGTTTTTGGTTTTTTTTTTTGAGACGGAGTTTTGCTCTTGTTGCCCAGGCTGGAGTGCAATGGCGCGATCTTGGCTCACCGCAACCTCCATCTCCTTGGTTCAAGTGATTCTTGTGCCTCAGCCTCCCGAGTACTGGGATTACAGGCATGCGCCACCACACCTGGCTAATTTTGTATTTTTAGTAGAGACGGGGTTACTCTATGCTGGTCAGGCTGGTCTCGAACTCCCAATCTCAGGTGATTCACCCACCTCCGCCTCCCAAAGTGCTGAGATTACAGGTGTGAGCTACCACGCCCGGCCCTTTTTTTTTTTTAAGTGAAAAACTGAGACTTCTAATTCCCAAGATAGTGTTTATGAAATCATGTTGCATCTTTTCTTTTCTTTTTTAAAAGAGATAGGGTCTCACTCTGTTACTCAGGGTACAGTGGTACAATTGTAACTCACTGCAACCTTGAACTCCTGGGCTCAAGCAATCCTCCCACCTCAGCCTCCTGAGTAGCTGGGACTACAGGCATGTGCTACCATGCCCATTTCATTTTTTATTTTTGGTAGAGACGTGTTCTCACTATGTTGCTCAGGCTGGTCTCAAACTCCTGGCCTAAAGCCATCTTCCTGCTTCAGCCTCCCAAAGCACTGGGATTACAGGCATGAGCCAGTCTTTTTAATCATTTCTTGAACATACTATGATTATTATTATTATTGTTTTTTTTTTGAGACAGAGTGTCACTCTGTCACCCAGGCCGGAGTGCAGTGGTGCGATCTGGGCTCACTGCAAGCTCTGCCTCTCGGTTCACCCCATTCTCCTGCCTCAGCCTCCTGAGTAGCTGGGACTACAGGTTAATTTTTTTTTTTTTTTGTAATTTTAGTAGAGACGGGGTTTCACTGCGTTAGCCAGGATGGTCTCGATCTCCTGACCTCGTGATCTGCCTGCCTCGGCCTTCCAAAGTGCTGGGATTACAGGTATGAGCCACTGCGCCCAGCCATACTATGATTATTAAATACTATTTTATTTTAAATCACTGTGTAATACATACAAGTTACTTGCTGGAAGAAAGAAGTCAAGTACAATCACAAATGTACTAATTCAACAAATGTTTTATTAAGCCCTTACTATGTGACAAGTATTTTCCTAGGCATTCTTTTTTCCAAAATAAACTTATAGTTACCCATGACTCTGAGTGAGAGATCCGTATTAAGAATTACCTCTAGGGTTAACAGTGATGTTCTATTGAGAAAGTTCCTCCGGCAATATGTGATTTCAGAACGATAACCTCCTTCTTGTCGTGCTTTCTTCCATCTAGATAAATAAAATGTCAATTAATGAATAAAGTTCACCATGTTCTCTTTCCAAACTCTTTTTCAGAGCTAATAACCAAAGTAAGATTTAATTAAATTATAATTTAAAAAGGGGCGGGATCTTGCTTGTAGCAGCTACCAATTGTATGTAAGAATATTAACTTATTAACAGATATGTTAACAGTATTAACAGATATTTTTTGTTTACGTTTAACAGTAAATTATTAAGTTACTTCAAATATGAGTTAATATACATATAATACCAAATATATTATTCTTAAGTTTTAAGAAGGATTATAAAACACATGACTCTCTAAAATAATTATACCTTGACAGATGAAATAACTAAAAATAAATTTAAACCTCAGATGTACAATTTTAATGAGTCAAAGGTAATTTTTTTTAAGTAAATAACCTCACGTAATTGGCTTATTGATAACGGCCAGATTATGTTTTTACCCTAGATAAGCATTGTAGATTGTCAGGTGGTCTGAATCCGCCATGGCCAAAGCTGATTTTGCAAGATCTGCTTCATCTTTTCGACCAATTGGTGTGGTAAAAGGAGACTTCTCTGTCATAACTGCAGCTAGTGTTGCCTATCCATAAATGACAAAACAATTTATCATTAAAGAGCTATACAGTGAAAGTTAACTTATAAAAGAAAGCAAATCATAAAACAATCACCCTTTAAGTTGCCTGTTCATTTTCAATACTTTTATTATGTTCTACTATAGCTAATTTATATTTTCATTTTAGACAGTTATTTTTTGTTCCATTTTAAGGAATTTCAAAAATACATCCCTTTACTTTTATACCCTTTCTGTGAGGTAAGGAGGCAATTATCACCACAGAGAAAAAAAACTGAACATTTATATAAATGATTTACAGTCTGTCATACAGTTAGAGGCAATCTGGGAATCCTAACTCAGTTATCTTGTCTCCAAGACTGTCAAATTTCCACTCTTAGTCTGCCATGATCTTTAAAAATAATTTGGACATACCAATCCATTTGTTGTTGTAGGTTTTCAGATAAACTATCATGGAAGAGGTTATTTTTTGAACTTCGCAAAATTCTGGTGAATATCTATTTCGAATACTAAACAGAGAGAGACTACAGTAATAAGTCACATTTTCTTCATTTTGTTTTTATTTCTGGATTTTTTTACAGACAGGATCTTGTTCTGTTGCCCAGCCTGGGGTGCAGTGGCCCAATCACAGCTCACTGCCCCCTCCTACTCCGGGGCTCTAGCAATCCTCCCACCTCAGCCTCCTGAATAGCTGGGTCTACAGGGGTGCACCACCATGCCTGGCCAATTTTTTTAATCTTAATTCTTTTTTGCAGAATCAGGGTCTCACTATGTTGCCCAGGATTCCATTCTGTTTTTAAATAGCCTTTACTGGTAATCCCAGAAAAGGCCATAGTTTCATAAAGTTGGAAAGTTGGAATGGCACAGTAAGCATATGCGTCCAGAGACTCAGACAGATTTGAATTTGTTAATTCTGAGATAATTTGAGAAAAGAGAACTCTGCTAATTATTGGCTCAGAAAGAGAGCCCAAAAAAGGAAAGAAAAAAAGTTTTTAATTTTACCTTTCAGTCAGTAGTGTTCAAAGCTTCCTAAGAATCAGCTACTACATATTCCATTAAATATTTCAAGTGGGTTGAAAACAAAAGTTTAGACAAGTCAAAATAACTCACAAAATAGTACCTACAGTACACTTAAGTAAATGGATGAACAGATTTTCAAGTATATAAATATAAAAACTTTAAATATTATATTAAAATATTCTTATCTGACCTGGCCAACATGATGAAACCCCATCTCTACTAAAAATACAAAAATTAGCCAGGTGTGGTGGCACGTGCCTGTAATCCCAGCTACTTGGGAGGCTGAGGCATGAATTGCTCGAACCCCGGAGGCAGAGATTGCAGTCAGCCTAGATTGCAGCACCGCTCTCCAGCCTGGGCGACAGTGCCAGATGCTGTCTCAAAAAAAAAATAAAAAATAAAAAAAAATAAATTCTTATCAAGCATTCAGGCCCTCTCAGTTTTATTGTTAGTACAGACATTCTATTTAGTTAAAAAAATTTTTTTAATTAACAATTGTTTCCAAACTTGTAATTTCCTGGTCAAAGGATATTTAAAGTGAAGAAGCAGCAGCATTGTTTGACTTACCACTGGGTCAAGGCAGCCAAATATGGCACCAAAAATAAGCATCTTGCCAATCTTGACATTCACAGGTAAAGCTGCAAGGTGTTGGCCCAACGGAGTCAGTTTAGGGTCATTTAACTCACAAGCTCCAATTTTTCGGAGCAAATTCATTGCATTGCTGATCACTTGGAGCTGAGGAGGATCTAAGGCTTTGGAGAGGAAATCTTCAGGAGAACCAAGATTACATTTCTGCAGATTAAAAAAGTAATAAAATTGGTATGAAATCAAAGAATTAACACTACCCAATGAGATAGTACTGGAACTAAATTTGACTTCAGTAAAATTTTGAGCAAAGAGGGTAAAATGTGTTAGTAGGGCTATCCTGTTTTTTTTTTTTTTTATAATGGGGGCAGAGGAGTTGGGGGGAAGAGTATGTGAGTGTTTGTGTGTGTGTGGGTGGGGAGGGAATAAGGATTAGATTTTCCACTCCACAGTTTTAGTTTCTTAATTCCGGATTTTGATAGAGTCAAAAATCTAAGAATTGAAGGATATTATATATCTTTCAGTCAAAGAAGACCTTTATTTAGGTCAGGGTTTCTTGATCTCAGTACTACTGATATTTTGGGCTGGATAATTCTTTGTTTTAGGGAGCTGCCCTGTAAACTGTCAGATGTTTAGGAGCATCCCAGATCTCTACCTACTAGATACCATTTACCCTCCCTGTCCAATTATGACAACCAAAAATATCTCCTGACATTGCCCAATATCCCCTGGTAGGCAACAGTGCCCCCAGTTGAGAACTACTAGTCTAGGTTATGAGGCTGATAATCTGTAAAGTGTAAGTGTCTGGCAAAACCCAAACACGGTGGATTTACTTATAAGATGGATAAGGGCATATATTAAATAAGAGTAAAAAAGTTGAAAATCTAAAGCAATATAAAGTAAGTTTAGGTGTTCATTTTTTTCTTTTCTAGAAAGGGGTGAAGGACAAAATTCATCTGAGTTCCTTTGAGATTACCATAATATGAAGGCATAATTCCTCCAAAGGTACACGTAAGATTTCAGGAACAGAATACTCCATAAAGCCTTCAAATCTGAAAAATAAAGAAATACTAAATACGTATTATCAGAAATGTCACACAGTACTGGTTTATGTGTTTTACATTTCCAGTGCTATGCCATACCTTTCTCTTGTGTACATTCGGAAACAGAAGCCATCTCTGACCCGCCCTGCTCTTCCCTGGCGCTGCAAAGCACTGGCTTTACTGACAAACGTCTCAACCAAAGAACTCATCTGACTGCTTTCATGGTACCTGAAGAAATGTTTTAGGAGGGAATATGTAGATAATTGACTTAAGTCAAAATTGGAAAAAGCTGGATTTGACTGTTACAACTAAGTTAAATATAGGCTTAAAAACTCCATTATTGTGGACCAATAGTTCTCAAATTATGCTTCATATTTAAATAATTTAGTAAACATTGCATACTAAATACACTACAAATTAAAAGTCTGGCAAAAGAAAAAAACTTCTTTAACTTATCCTTTCTCATACTAACCTGATCATAGAATCTTTTTAAAATATAGTAGAATATCTATTAATTAAGGAATGAGAATTCTTTGACATATTTTGAGAAGTGTTACTGTGAATATCATAATTCAACATACTTTTCACAATACAGTTAAACCCTGAAAACATTTTCTCTAGAGGTACAATTCAAATAATCAAGAATCTACTTTTTATTGAATAGCGGTACTCTCTTGCAGATATTGCTATGGTTTCCTAAAACAGGGGATAGTGTATCTAGGTTACAGTAGACTACTAAAGGTGGTCTGTCCTATTTATGTAATATAAACATTATTTATACAGTAGTAATCTTTTTGTTGATTACTACTTTTAGTACTTTAGTTACAATTACCTATTAGGTTCCAGTTACTGAACTAGGCACTTTCAGTTTTGAAATTTTCATTTTGACTGGGTGAGGTGGCTCATGCCTGTAATACCAGCACTTTGGGAGGCCAAGGCGGGCAGACTGCCTGAGGTCAGGAGTTCAAGACCAGCCTGGCCAACATGGTGAAACCATGCCTCTACTAAAAATACAAAAAAATTAGCCGAGTATGGTGGCAAGCGCCTGTAATCCCAGCTACTCAGAAGGCAGAGATGGGAACCGCTTGAACCAGGGAGGTGGAGGCTGCAGTGAGATTGTGCCACTGCACTCCAGCCTGGGTGTCAGAGCAAGACTCCATCTCAAAAAATAAAATAAAATAAAAATTTTTCATTTTACCCATTTGCGAATGAGGAAACTGATGATTACAGAGGTTATATGTTATGTTACTTGCTCAAGGGATTTAAATTCACCTCTTACTCCAAAAGCCATGTTTCTTTTCCAAATTACACAAATAATGTTTTTTGTTAAACAATTTATTTTACAAATAAAAAATCTATAAAAATTTGTGTTTTGAAAATTTTTCTCAGTACTTTTTAAAAGTCGCACTATACTGGCATTACTTATGGGAAAACCCATGACATGAAATTCTGACATTTACTCAGATATTTTAAAGTTTCTTATAGTTTCTCTAAGGCTTTTGCTTTGGACAGAACTAGGACATTTAGGATTTTCGCTATATAATTTTAGAATTTCTCCCAAGAATTCAAGAGCCTCAGCCTCTTTCCAGGTTAAAAAATGTTTTGATTTGGGAAATTTAAACTTACTTATTTTCTTTTGTTCTTCCAGTATCAATTACAAATACAACATCTGGAATAGTGATACCCGTCTCTGCAATATTTGTTGCTAAAACAATCTGAAAAAAAACAAAAAGCTTAAAACATTTAGACTACTTTCATTAATATATCATTATTTATATTAGTTTGAGCTGATGAAATTAAAAACTGAATTTCAATTTCAGTCACAAAAATTTACAATCTATTTGCTATTACTATGTAATTTTAATTTACTCTAGTTTTGTCAGCTTAGCTTACTAATTAGACTAAATCTAAAATACAGATTTTTTAGTCCAACAAAAATACCACTTCCCTAGTTCTAGTCAATCATCTTAAAAATGACATAAGTAGGGCTGGGCGCAGTGGCTCACACCTGTAATCCCAGTACTTTGGGAGGCCAAGGCAGGAGGATCACCTGTGGTCAGGAGTTTGAGACCAGCCTGGCCAACCTGGCAAAACCCTGTCTCTACTAAAAATACAAAAATTAGCCAGGCTTGGTGGCAGGTGCCTCTAATCCCAGCTACTCAGGAGGCTGAGGCAGGAGAATCACTTGAACCCGGGAGGAGGAGGTTGCAGTGAGCTGAGATTGTGCCATTGCACTCCAGCCTCAAGGCAGGAGTGTTGTTGTGAAACTCCGTCTCAAAACAAAAAAAAACATAAGTAGAATGGGAAACTGGGTAGAGAATGAAGACAGCTGAGCACAGCCCTTCACTATTATTAGGGGAAAAAAAAATCACATTAATGAGAAGAACTAGGTTGTTGTCCTGGCTCTGCTACTTACTAGCTTTGTGACCTACCTAATGGTTTATGTACAGGAAAAATCATCAGAGAGGATCTGCCTAGAGAACAACAAGAATACTCCCAGGATTTAAATATTCAGTCTCCTTTGTGATGCCTAATATCCAATCTCCTTTGTGATGCCTTCTTGGGAAAAAGTTGTGACTTTTTTCCCTCAACAGGCAACATGCATACCATATTTTTCAACTAGCACTCTCTCAATGAAGTCTTCTCCCTTAAATAGCACATAATGTAAACCTACAAATGCTTGAATTGTAACATTGGGTTCACTTCTGATGATGGTAAGGCGCAGAACACTTGGAGTTGGCAGTGCACATCAAGCACTTAATGTTAACTGTCTTTGAAGATAAAAAGTTATACTGCCTTCGTAAAATATTCTCAGGTGTATCACATATAAATTTGCTGTACTAAATTTTACCTTCCTGACTCCTGGAGGAGGAAGTGTGAATGCTGCAGCTTGATCTTGGGTTGAAAGAATAGAATGCAGAGCTATCACTTTATATCTGAAAGTTAAAATCATAGTTCTTAGCAAGGGTTTCTCTTTAGAAGACACTGCAAAGAACAACAAAATTTATTTGCATATAGCAAGCAACTTTAAGATTTTTTACTATGAAAAAATTTAAACATACACAAGTGTTTACAGAATTGTACAATGAAACCTCATATACACACATCACAGAGAATATAAACAAATTATGTGAACAAGATTAAATTTTTTTAATGTTCTTTCTAATGTTGAAGTGGCTTGTATGGTTTATTACAGTGGTAATAAACTCTATTGAAACATATAGTAAACAGCTGATTAAATATATATGGCTGATAAACTGCAGTTTGGTTGGAGTTTTGCACGATTTAGCAGGTTGGCAGGAGTCACCATCTTACTTTTAAACCACAGGATTCCCTCTGCTTAATCTTATTAAGAAGATGAAGGCTGGCTGAGTGCGGTGGCTCATGCCTGTAATCCCAGCACTTTGGGAGGCTGAGATGGGTGGATCATCTAAGGTGAGGAGTTTGAGACCAGCCTGGTCAACATGGTGAAACCCCATCTCTATTAAAAATATAAAAATTAGCTGGGCGTGGTGGTGTGCACCTGTAGTCCCAGCTACTTGGGGAGGCTGAGGCAGGAGAATCACATGAACCCGGAGGTAGAGGTTACAGTAAGCTGAGATTGTGCCACTGCACTCCAGCCTGGCCAACAGAGCAAGACTCTGCCTTAAAAAAAAAAAAAGAAGATGAAGGCTACAGGCAGTGGCTCACACCTGTAATCCCAGCACTTTGGTAGGCCAAGATGAGAAGTTCGCTTGAGCCCAGGAGTTTGAGGCCAGCCTGGGCAACAGAGGAAGACCCTGTCTCTATGAAAAAAAACCTCTAAATTAGCTGGGCGTAGTGGTGCACGCCTATGGTCCCAGCTGCTCAGGAGGCTGAGGTGGTAGGACTGCTTGAGCCCAGGAGTTTGAGGCTGAAGGTGCAATCACGCCACTACACTACAGCCTAGGCAACAGAGAGAGAATCTGTCTCAAAAATAAAATAAAATGGAACAAATGCAGAATATAGTACCTAAAAATTTTTAGTAGATAACATGTTATAATGGAAATGTTTAAACAAAAAAATCTTACTTCCCCATAGCCAATTTTAACCTTTGGTGAAAAGACTTTGAAAACTCTGATCAAGGGTTTTAATGTACCAAATATTTTCCTATTTTAAAACAACCAGAAATATAATGAAGATGTGTAGTTACCGTTCAGAATAAAATCTTCTATCATTTGACAGAAGATCATACAACTGCTGAATATGAGCAAGACCTGGTAAAAAGATCAATACTGCTCCTTCAATATTTCTGAACTGGGGACTTTTATCTGAAATTAAAAAAAGATACAATATTCAAAATAAGAAGATAAAAGGAACAGCATATAAAATATTAACAATACATCTCCAGCTAGTAGAAATGTTTTATCAAATAAAATGGAGACACATTAGAAATAGAAATATACCTAAGTATGCAAGAAGTTCCAAAATGAGATCCAGGTTGATTTTATGAGGATTCATGTATAGAATAGCATGCTGAGTGCGGCTGCTGTACTTTTGATAAAATGGATTTAAATCAGCATTTGCTCCAGTCTGAACTGGGATGTATTCCTAAAAGAAATCCAACCAGAGGGAGCTGAATAAAAATATTAAGTATTTTTGTAAGACAAAGAAGGAAAAAAGGCGGTATTTGCATTCATCAAATCTATATTTTTCTCATTGTCACCATTACTATTTTGTTAAGATACAGAAAGAATATACTTAATAGTGGCGAGAGTATCAGAAAGTATCATCTCTCTCCTATAATGTCATCCAGCCCTTAGGTATAGCAAAACCTTTTTATCTTGGCATATACATACTAAAATAATTGTAGAAAAGCATATTGTAACCATGTATGCATCATTCTGTGGCAACCAAAAAGCAGCCAGGCCAAGAGAGGTCATAACTTTAATAAGTAGTTTGTACCTGGCTCATTCCTTCTACATTCTACTTTGGCTCCTGAATTCCAGTCATCTGTTTTGAAATAATTATACTTTTCTAAAGTCTTTCTTTAGTTAGTAATTTTTACCTCTGGTGTTTTAGGGCAAGATTTTAATTTTTGCTTTCTTGGTCTATCTGCTTAATAAAAACATAAAGATAACTTTAACTCTGTGTTTTCATCAAATTGGAAACATGCATGAAATATCATGGATATGACAAAAATGCTGGATCTAGTACCACTGGCTAAAATGCAGGATGTTTTTTTGATATTTCTGAAAACATGTAATTGAAACTAACTTCCCAGGAAGAACTATGCCCTACACAGCTTCAGTATGTATGTATGTACATACGTACGTATATACGTATCTATCTATCTCTATCTATCTATCTATCTATCTATCTATCTATCTATCTATCTATCTATCACTATCTACCTATCACCATCTTGCCTCTGCCCTGCTCCTGCCAGGACAGAGGCTAAGAAAACCAATGGCAAGGATCTAGATTTCAGACCTGCCCTATTCTGATCACCTATGGTGTTGAGATGAAGTAGAGAAAAATCACTACTAATGTACTACTCAATAACTGACCACTGTTACAAAATTGTTATAAGAAGTTGCTTCTAACTTGTATGGTCCTTGATTTTGTATGTGTACCTAGATGGCCCAGAATAGTTTAAGAGGACAATCAAAGTATCACAAATCAAAGACTACAGTCTATGAAATAAAGATTAAAGAAACGACCTTTAAAATTGGTTCATTCTCAGATCTGTTCCTCATCTATCAAATTATACTCAAATTCACTGTGTTAACCATATGATTTTGAAACTCTTGTGGCAGGTTAGGCCCTGGATATCATTATCTGATATCTTTCAAAATATTTTCTTTTTACCTGATATTTTTTTATTCCCCCGGCTTTGCTTGTAACATTAATGGTTACTTCTTCTTCCTCTTCCAGAAACTTCTGACAATATTCTGAGTCTTTCTCCAGTACAAAACCTGTTTCTTCTATTATATCTTCAAGATGAAAAACCTGCATAGAATAAGGCATATAAATGGGTGAATTCAAATTCATTTCAGTAAATATCATTTTAAAGAGAACAAGGGGACACCACCTTTTGAATGTCACCAAACACTAATTTAGAATATTATGACAAAAAATTTTTAGTATTATTTGGGAATGAAGACTTGGTTGACAGAGAAGGATTGTCTCTAAAGCCTCAAGACAAATTACATTATGAGATATATTTATATATATACATATAATGTGAAACAGTTAAGAGTAGATTATATTAGCTGTACTGAAAAGGTAAGAATCAAGAATAGAATATGTAGAAAGGAAGCTTTAAAGACAACCCTAAATTTGAGGGGTGGGTGAAAAAGGAGTTCCTTATTGCCAGGTAGCCACTCTTTTTTTTTTTCCCCCTGACCATTAGATGACCAGGGAAGGGCGGCAACTCTTAATCTGAATATAATGATTTTCATGTGAGAATAGTTTTATGTTTTTTAGCCCTCAGGGCTCTCTTGAGTCAACACCCTCCTTTCTCTCCTATCCAGCCTCAGGCAAGGCAGTAACAGCCATCTGATTCTTAAGGCTGTGTCCCCCTCCTGTGACGACTCACTGAACCTAGGAATAGTTCTGGCCTCAGACTACAAGCACCCATCTCCTAGGGAAAGAACCTGTTGGTAATGCAGTTTCTGCTTATACACATATTATAAAGAAAACTTACCTCAACAGGATAACTTCTTCCTGAAATTCTGAGAATGGGGCAGTGTGTGAAATATGTAGAAAATTTTTCGCTGTCCACAGTGGCACTCATTAGAATCAAGTGTAGATCAGAACGTTTCTGTAAAATTTCCTTCAAGATAATTAGTAGGAAGTCTGACTGGACACTTCTTTCATGAACCTAGTTTTAAAAAGGGAATAAAAAAATTCATCATATATTGTATAAATTCTAGTAAGAGGCTTGAACAATCAGACACCCAGATTTACTAAAAGTTATTCAATATCTAAGTACAGTCAGCACATGTGCAGGGAGGGAGAAGCTGTATGTTTTAAATAAGGCAGATCTTCAGAACTGAAAATAAAGTCATTCTCTAAAATTGAAGTCACTGAAAATCATATAATAAACTAGATTAGCCATGACAGCATGACTCTACCTTAGGAGATGGTTTGCAAATCAGATCAGATGTAGCTGATAAGGCCGGGTACAACTCTAAGTTTGAGGGATGCGTGAAAAAGGAGTTCCTTATTGCCAGTAGCTCATACTTGTAATTTGAGCACTCTGGGAGGCCGACACCGGCGGATCACCTGAGGTCGGGAGTTTGAGACCACCCTGGCCAACATGGCGAAACCCTGTCTCTACTAAAAATACAAGTATTAGCCAGGTACGGTGGTGTGCACCTGTAATCCCAGCTACCTGGGAGGCTGAGGCAGGAGAATCACTTGAACCCAGGAGGCAGAGGTTGCAGTGAGCCAAGCTCATACCACTACACTCCAGCCTGGGCGACAGAGTGAGACTCTGTCTCAAAAAAAAAGAAAAGATGTAGGTATATCCCAAATTTCACTTAGAAGCAAGAGTGACTGCTAAATCTCTGCCACTAATATAAAACTATACTGTCACCATTACAAGACAGATGGTTTATCTACTAGGTAGAAAAAGAGGCATTAACTAGCAGGAATCCGAGAGAATCTCTATCACTGTCAGAAAAAAGGGTTTTATGCTCTTCTAACATATGCATTTTAGGGAAGAGCATGGATGCGGTATACTGTCAGAACTTTAGTATCTGTTGACTCTGAGTCTATCTTCCAACTTTCTGTACTGTGACTTATTTCTACTCTATTTTATAACAGATTTAAGGTAGCACAAAAGGATAAAGTGTATCAAGATAACAAAACAGGTTTTATCATTCATTTGTTTGGAAGGGAGGCAGTAGGGGTTAAGTGTTCAGACTCTGGAATCAATTGCTAGGGTCCAATTCTTGGCCACTTACAGTGTGACTTAGGGAAATTTAAATGACTTAGGTAAAGTCATTTAAATATTCTGGGTCTATTTCTTCTATAAAAGGAGAATACAAATAATGCAAATTTCATAGAGTTGTGACAATCAAATGAGATAATGCAAAGCCCTTAGAACAGAGCCTAACAGTAAGTACTCAGCATTGTGCTAGATGCTGGAGTTTAAAAAGCAACCAAGAGAGTTCTCTTCCTTTGAGTTTTCAGTGCAGTAAGAAGATGCTGTATAGGATGGTTTGAAATTATATATGAAGGAGAGCTAATCCCGATGGTCAAGGCGACTACTAAGACAAATGCCACTGATGCTGAGGACTGAGGGATGAGTATGAAAAGAAAAAGAGGAGGAAGAAACGGGACGAAAAAAGGAGAAAAAAGCGTTCATGTTAAGGTACACAGTGTGTATGAATTCATGGTAGAAAGAAGGATCATACTAACTTTCAGAAACTGGAGAAACAAAAACAATGACTTGAGCATGGGATGGGGGATGGGTCAGAAATAAAGCTGGTAAGATACTCAATAAACTGCCCTGTAAGGCCTTGTAAACTGGGTTAAGGAGTTGTGACTTTTTCCTAATGAGTCAGGAAGGGCAGTGATTAAAGCATTTTAAAGCAGAGGAATCATGTGGTCTGAGTTTTATTTTAAAAAGGATAATCCTGGCTACAATACGGAAAATGTGGTGGAGGAGAGCAAAACAAAGCAGGAAGTTTAATTCATTAGAGACTTTTGTAGTAATTAAAGAAATAACGGTGGCGTCTTCAAGGGTAACACCAGTGAATACGGAGAAAAGTAAATGTACTTGAGAAAGGCAAAATAAAAGGACTGGCTGACTGGATTCAGGGGATGTGGGAGAAAGAAGGAAAAATCTTCAAGACATTTTTACTTTGGTGGTTTGACCAGGTGACTGGGGATCATTCAGAGATTTAGAAGAGAGGAGAAGGGGCAAGTTATACAAGATGAATAGGGAGGAGAGATGTTGAGTAGTAGAACTGCTGAGTTTGGAGTTCCTGAGACTGAAGGTATCTAGATGGTAGCTAGATATTTAAGTCTGACGCTCAAGAAAGAAATCTGATGGAAGGCATAGATCTGGAAAACTTCATCAAATAGATATGAATTTATACAAATAAGGCTTTTTTGTTTGTTATTTTGAGACAGGGTCTCGCTCTGTTGCCCAGGCTGGAGCACAGTGGCACTACCACAGCTCACTACAGCCTTGACCTCCCAGGCTCAAGCAATCCTCCACCTCAGCCTTACAAGCAGATGGGACAATAGGTGAGGAGATAGGACTACAGGCAAAAGCCACCAAACCTAGCTAATTTTTTTTTTTTTTGGACAGAGGAGGTCTCCCTTATATTGCCCAGGCTGGTCTCAAACTCCTGGGCTCAAGTGATCCTCCCGCCTCAGCCTCCCAAATTGCTGGCATTATAGGTGCAAGCCACTGCACCTGGCCAGATTTTTTTTTAAAAGGAAAAAAATAAGGATAGAACATAAAATAGAGCAAATAAAAATGCATACTATTAAGTATACTTGGTATAGATGGGCATAAAATTTGGCTGTAAGCACACTATCAGCTATCAAGAAAATCTACTCAATTCACACACTGATTACAAACTAAAATCACACAATTCCTTTTTTTTTTTTTTTTGTTTTTGAGACGGAGTCTTGCTCTGTCGCCCAGGCTGGAGAGCAGTGGCCAGATCTCGGATCTCGGCTCACTGCAAGCTCCGCCTCCCGGGTTTATGCCATTCTCCTGCCTCAGCCTCCCGAGTAGCTGGGACTACAGGCGCCCGCCACCTCGCCCGGCTAGTTTTTTGTATTTTTTAGTAGAGACGGGGTTCCACTGTGTTAGCCAGGATGGTCTCGATCTCCTGACCTCGTGATCCGCCCGTCTCAGCCTCCCAAAGTGCTGGGATTACAGGCTTGAGCCACCGCGCCCGGCCCACAATTCCTAATAGTAAGGCCAGAAGAAGCATTATTCTGTCTTCATAAAGAGGTTCCTGTATAATGTCATGGACTTTGTCCTGACATCTCTTACAATAAATACTTAACATGACAATGAATTTCACTTCTAGGTTTCTTTTACTTGCTGTAGTGTCTAAGAGGTTGATGGGATCACATTGGAGCTCAATTCAGTTAACTGTGTCTATGAATGGCTAATACAAAACCATGAAACAATACAACTTCCTGAAGTTGGTCTGGTTTTTAGAGCTCATCCTGATCTATATTTACCAAGCAATTTTCTGGTAATAATTTGGGGTTCAACAGAACTTATTAACTGCTACAGATATTTCAACTTACCTAACGGTAAGAATTTCTCACTATAAATATATTGTAGCTTATTTTAAGAATGGTAATACGAAAAAAAAAATCGGCATTTTGGCTCATATTGACCCTTGATGATACTGATTAAATCCAGGTCTTGGTCATACAAAGCCACAATTGTAACACTTTACCTCTACTCCCTTCCCGCAGAAGCCTACGGGCCAGATAAAAAAGCAGCCATTCAGCCTCTTTCTCGTTGATATTTTAGTGATAAGAGTGAAACCATCCCTATAAACTTTATAAAATTAATCAAGGAAGAAAGTTGTTCACTGCCTATTGTCCCAGAATCACACAGACCCTAGATTATCGTTCCCCTTAACTGCTCTATAGATAACTTGAACATTATGAAATGGTACGTTTTCCATTTGAGAAATTCCTTCAGGTCCTATGTACCAGTGAAACTATTGACTCAAAGCTGATCTGAAGGACCCCACTTATGCCAGCTGGTATGAAGGACCCCACAAAGAGCTGACTCCCCAAATAATGCAGTTTCTACATCCTAATGATTTTTATTCTCTTTACCCTTACCAATTAATGATGCCAATTTTCTAATCCCTTGCCTTCCAAAATCCCCTTAAAAGCCCATAACTCCTCTGGGTCTCCTCATCTCCTTGCTTGGTGCCCTGCAACCATTAAACACTTTCTCTGCTGCAAACTCTACTGTCTCAGTGCATTAGTTGGTTACTACACAGTGAGCATACAAACCTGTTGCTCCTGTAACAACAGTACAGTGTTCTCTCCCGTTAAGGAATAAAGACTCCTTAGATAAAAATTCCTATAATTTATTTATTATCAAAATATTAATTAGGTTATTTTAAAATGTCTTCACTCAAACTTATCTGACAAGCGGAAAATAGCTGAATAAATTATGGGACCATCCAAATTATATACTAGTATAAAACTACTTTTAAAAATCATGTTTTTGGGCCAGGCATGGTGGCTCATGCCTATAATCCCAGTACGCTGGGAGGCTGAGATGGGCGGACCATGAGGTCAGGAGATCGAGACCAGCCTGGCCAACATGGTGAAACACCATCTACCAAAAATACAAGAATTAGGTGGATGTGGTGGCACACACCTAGTCCCAGCTTACTGAAGAGGCTGAGGCAGGAGAATTGCTTGAATCCAGGAGGTGGAGGTTGCAGTGAGCCGAGAACACGCCACTGCACTCCAGTCTGGTGACAGAGCAAGACTCTGTCTCAAAAAAAAAAAAAGGTTTTTGTTGACTAATGTGAAAGAATTATAAATACACATATTAAATATACACATATAAATATACAAATTAAAGATTAACTTTTTTTCTGAATCATGAAATCATACTTTTTCTTTTCATTTTTCTACCTTTCTATGCTTCTAATAATTTCTAACCAAAAGGAGGAAAATAACCCAATTATATATAGTCTATTAATTAAAAATCAATGAATGAATGAACTTTCACTATTGGTTTCTAAACTTAGTGAATTAACAACACTTACAAAAACTTTGTATTGGGGAGATTTTTAATTTCATTTTCTGAATAACACGAATGGTATATATCTTATCTGTTCTTGAAAAATTATACACAAGCAAATTAGTTTATATACACTAGGCTCCTATGGCGTTTAAAATAATAAGGAGAAACTTGTAGCATAATTCAATGTAAGTGTGCATTCAAATTTGATTCATGTTGAGGTATATCTACCAATAAAGTGATATAGTGACGAAGACTTCTTATTTTTTGTAAGAATTACAGCAGATTCTTTAACAACTAAATGTAGTAGTTGAGAGGCAGTACACTGTTAAGAATACAGACTGAAGCTAAATTGCTTGGGGTTGAACCTCCAGCTACAGAAATTACTGCCGATGAACACTTGAGCAGGCTGTATGACCTCTCTGTACCTCAGTTTAAAATAAGGATATCTGCTTCACTGGGTTACTAGAAGAATTAAATGAATTCACTGCCTACTGTCCTACACACACATATGCTATACATAACACTTTGAACAGCATTAAGCATATAGCAAATATTACATAGTATTTATTAAACCAACAGGAGATACATTTGTTACAAGAAATTATTATATGGAAAGTATATAATAATTTAGTAAGCATAAAGAAAATGTTATCTAGTATTAGGAGTAACATCTTTTTAATACAAAAATATTTCAAATTTTTGAATACAACTATAGAATCCACTCACCTCATCTACAATAACATGAGACACATTACTTAGAAGACCATCTTCTTGAAGTTTCCTTAGCAAAACCCCTGTTGTACAATAGAGTAACCTAGTAGATTCACAAGCTCGAGATTCCATCCGGATCTGATACCCACACAATGAATTCTAAAGGGAGAACATAAGGCCTTGATTAGATTCTCATGAGTAATATGGGAAACAAGTTTTAAAAAGTGAAGCAGAGGTGCTGATCTTGCTGCTAAATGAAGCACTGTAAGTAATCTAGTACAATTTATTAATAATATATTAATAATTATTACTTTATTAATAAATACATTAGCAAATCTGTTCAGTGCAATTTATTATTAAAAGCATTTTCCCATGGTCTTCAACTCTATAAAGCTTTAAAATATATTTTATATTTTGGCAAATTTGAACAGAAAAACTTTTTTTTTTTTTTTCAAATGGAGTTTCATTCTTGTGGCCTAGGCTGGAGTGCAGTGGTGCAATCTCGGCTCACTGCAACTTCCATCTCTTGGGTTCAAGCGATTCTTTTGTCTCAGCCTCCCACTTAGCTGGGATTACAAGGGCATGCCACTACGCCCAGGTAATTTTTGTATTTTTAGTAGAGATGGGGTTTCACCATGTTGGCCAGGCTGGCCTCAAACTTCTGACCTCAGGTGATCCCCCCACCTCAGCCTCCCAAAGTGCTGGGATTATAGGCATGAGCCACCATACCCAGCCCCAAAATTTTTGCTCTTTTCAAGATGTTGAGGAAAAAACTGGTCACCTTGTTTAAATACCATTAATATGATTATTAAAACATTAATAAATGTTGAATTAATTTCTTCCTAAATAATCATGAAGCAAAATATTGAGGTACTCAGGAATGAAATTTTAAGCAGCTTCTATAATTTGGTCTGCTTTTCTACCAAGATCTCATAAAATTTGCTGTCATTAAAAAGCAGCTAGTATCCTTCTAGTAGTGCCTAGTGGAATTTTAACATAACATCCCCCATCACATTTTCTTTCTTACTCCTTCAGTCATTGCATTGTCTTATTTGTATATATGTCTGTCATTCTCTAAGAGCAGAAACTGTGCCTTTTTTTTCCTCCTCTATTCCATGACAGAAACCCAGACAATTTTGCTAAATAGAAAACTTTTAATGAAGGGGTACCCAGTTTAGAGATAAAAATATAATATGCCATCTCCAGAATGAACAATTCAAAGTATAAATAATCAGAATTATATGAAATTGCAATTCGTCATATTTGGTTCTAACTAGTTTAATTAACTAATTTGCATACTTTGCAGTCACTCTGGTTAAGGTCTGGCCAGTTTTGTATATACTAGCATGGCAAAATGCATGACAATAGACATTTAAGTACTTTTCTCATTTTTTAAAAAAATATGGGGTTGGAAAATACTAGCATTTTAATTTATACTGTTTTTCCCTTCTGCTCACTGAAAAGAATGAAAATCATTCAGGAATACATTCCACAGAAAAAGGTTTGCAAAAACTTGAGATATATTTTAGTAGAATTTGAGTTTGTCCACATTCTTTGGCTTTTCAATTTAGTGGGTAACATATTTGAATATTCAATTATTATAGTTAATACATTTTTTCTAAGAGAATTTTAATGACAGAACTACTGATAATCCTTCTCATAGGACAGTGGCATACTATCACATCTATCACAGAAAACACGACAAGTGCCTGAAATGTGCTACTGATCAACCAATAACAGTGAAAATTCACATATGGTACACACTCCATTTGGATCACAAAAGCAAAGGTGAATAATGTCACCATTCACTGAGGTGGAGTTGAATGACAGCTTACCCTTCCTCCAGGTCCATTTTCACAGCCCAATTCATCACATACTCTGGTGGCTAAACTCACTGCTGAGATTCTTCGGGGTTGAGTACAGACAATGTTACATTTACTTGCTTCCCACTCATTTAGAAGCAAATCTTCCAGTAGAAAATGTGGTACCTGAGTACTTTTACCACTCCCTGTTTCACCTGCCACAACCACTACCCGGTGCCTTTTAAGAGTTTCAACAATTGAGTCCCGATGTTTAAATACAGGTAACTGTTGTCTTTCCTTTAGAAGTTTCTGATACTTAGGTGTGCTTTGCAACTTTCTAAAGAGGTTTCTAACAGGTTCCAAATCTTCCACACTTGCTGATTCCAAGGACAGTGCAGAAAAATCCTCATCCGAAACCAAATTTTCCCAAGATTCCTCAGGATCTTCAGAGTTTTCTCTCTTATTTTCAGAATGCTGTTGTTGCTGCTGTTGCTGCTGTTTCAATTTATTCAGAAGTTTGGCAATAAAAAGATCACGTGGTTTATTGGTTTCCATTTTATTTAATTCTTCCTTTTTCTTTTCTGCATCACTCCACTCCAGCCAAACATCTCGGTAAGTGGGAGGAAGTAACTGATGAACTGACTAAAGTAAAAACAGCAGTATGTTATTTTCACTAACTATTCAATATGGAAATACAATAGATTAGCACTTAAAAGGATAGCACTTAAAATTCAATAGATTAGCACTTAAAAGGATATATTCATCTTAAAATACAATTTGACTCAAATTATTATTACTTTAATATATGTATGTGTACGATGCAAATTCAAGAACAGCACATCATATTCAGGCTTCTTGACTGACTAGCTGTGTAACCTTGCACAATTCACTTAACCTCTATGTGTCTCAGCTTCTGCATTTTTAAAATGGGGCTAGTAATTGTACCTCCCTTATAGGCATATTCTGAGGTTTAGTTAAGATATGTGAGGTGCTTACTCTTGGAACATGTTAAACTACTGAACAAATGTCTATTACTTATTCCTGCAGTGGCACTATATAAAATGTTAATGAACCATAAAGCAGTTCTTTTGAGATTCTGGCAGTTGTATAATGTTACAGGTCAAAGTATTTTAAATGAACTATACTGGACGGAATCTAAGTTATCTTAATTCTGTGCTATAAAGAATCCACAATTATCTCTCTGATACTGATAGTCATTTTTATCAAGCAAATAGTTCATAGTGCCTTATTTTGCAAAATAAGGGAAATAAAGACATTAATAACTTTTACTGGCAGAAATAGGGAAAGAACTATTGTCCAGAGTTCTACTTAATCAGTGTCTAAAATTTTCGAAGGTTCTAATTTCCTATGAAGAAAGAAACACATTTACTGTAAAAAGGAAATACTGACAATCCAAAATTTTAAAAAAGAGCATTCTGACAATCCAAAATTTTAAAAAAGAGCATTCCTTCAGTAGCACTTTATTTTAATCCTTCCTGAAACTGGAAGTGTATTGTTAATATAACCTAAAATTGAAAAATGGAAGCAATATCTATATAATTTTTTTAAGTTAAGAGAGACAATATAACATTAAAGGAAAACAAACAAAAAATTTTCAGCCTGGGCAATATAGTGAGACCTTGTCTCTATAAAATCTGTTTTAAAAAATTAGCTGGATGTGGTGGCACGTGCCTGTAGTCCCAGCTATTCAGGAGACTGAGGCAGGAGGATCACTTGAGGCTGCAGTGAGCTATGACTCTGCCACACAACTCCAGCCTGGGCAATATAACGAGATGCTGTCTCAAAACAAAAATTCTCCTTAATTCAACCACACTATCAACTGTTTTTAGCATAGCTCCAAAAGTCGGATCATCATACTCTCTCTTTCAGACTTCTAGTCTAAGAGGAAAGAAAGATCAAACTGTGTTTAGGGTTGAAAGGAAGCCAAATTAGGAATAATGAGAAAGGATTAATCAGAAAAATAGTCACTAAAGAGAAAAATTGAACCATAATTAAATACTGCCTTCCACATACAGATATAGTTAGGCCTAAAAAGTCTTACCTGCCCTTTAACTAAACGATAAAGGGCTAAAGTAGCTCCCAGGTGCTGAGCTTGCATGCCATCCTCTGTTAAGATTGTAGGGCATACTACCAGGACATCATCTTCAGACTTGATTACCCTAACCCTACAAAGAAGCAAACACATTTTTAAAAAATACAGTTGATAAAGTCAGATAAAAAAAATTCAGAATTCCATTAACATTAAACTCAAATTTGTTAATTGTTTAAATATTTCCATGGAAGGCATGTATTAGATAATGACAATCTATCAGACAATAAACCTGACATGTAGAATTGAGAGCTTCCTAAATGTCTGCTTAACTCACAGGAAACAAAAAGATTTCCACCTTACATTTTTCTAAAGTTCATTGAGTTAATAAAAACAAAAACAAAAACAAAACATACCTACATTTCCAGTATCTACCTACTGCAACTTTTTCAAAGGAAGGATTTGGACTCTTGGGAAGATTCTTCCTGACCCAATCAATCAGAAATTGTTTGGGAGATTTTCCAGTCCAACTTCGAGCAGTATAGTCAAAATTTCTTACATCACGAGGTTCTTTCTTTTTATCTAAAATGGTAAACAAAGATTGGTTCTTTAAAAATGGCTAAGCATTCTCTCTTCAGTGGTCAAAGTCCTCTCTTGCTTTGGAGAACAGCACTTTTAGAAGATAATAGGTGAGGCTAGGCGCAGTGGCTCATGCCTGTAATCCCAGCACTTTGGGAGGCCGAGGCGGGCGGATCACGAAGTGAAGAGATTGAGACCATCCTGGCTAACACAGTGAAACCCCGTCTCTACTAAAAATACAAAAAAATTAGTCGGGCGTGGTGGCGGGCACCTGTAGTCCCAGCTACTCGGGAGGCTGAGGCAGGAGAATGACCATGAACCCGGGAGGCAGAGCTTGCAGTGAGCCAAGATCGCACCACTGCACTTCAGCCTGGGTGACAGAGTGATACTCTGTCAAAAAAAAAAAAAAAAAAAAAAGATAACAGGTGAAGCTTGATTTTCTCTAAGTGACATAAGGAAATCCTCTTAATGGACAGAACCTGAGAAAATTCTTTTAAAATAATTATCTTGAGGAACTTATGTATTCTTGTAAAATATGATACTATCCATGTGATGAACTAAGGATACTACAAATTACAATGTTTGGAAGGCTACTCTGTAGTTAAACCATTAAAAAAATAGAAATCAGATGTCCTTTCTAGGTTTATCAGCAGTCGGCCACCAGCACCAGCACTATCCTCAATAGCTTCCTGTTACAGATAAAGTCCAAATTCCTTACTATTCTCTGCCTGTCTGTTGCCACTCTTCCCTCTTGCTTGCTTATTATGCTATAACCACAATGGCCATCAGTCAATTCTTCAATGCTCTAAGTATGCCTGTCTCAGAACAGTAGACATAGCCACATGTGGTTAGTTAAATGTAAATTAGTTATTCAGTTTCTCAGTTACATTTCAAATGCTTCATACTCCTATTTGGCTAGCAGCTACGACACTGGGTAGTACAGATATAGAACATTTCCATCATTGAAAATTCTGTTGAATAGTGCTGCTTTTTTACCTTAGATTTCCAATGTACCCTCTCCTTCTTGGAAGGATTGTTCCACCAACTTGTCACCAGGCTAACACCTAAACATCTGTCAAATCTCAGAGTAAATGTCATTACAGCAAGGTCTTCCCAATCCAAATTAGACCCCTTTGTTATCTATATTATTAGAAGCTACTTCCATTGATAGCACACATCATAATATGTAATTATGTATTGTATATGTTTGAAGCTTACCTTTTCTACTGTACATTGAAGAAGGCAGAGACTAGGTTATTTTGCTCATTACTGAACACACAATAAATACTACTGAGGCTGGGTGTGATGGGTCACGCCCGTAATCCCAACACTCTGAGAGGCCGAGACAGGTGGATCACCTGAGGTCAGGAGTTCAAGACCAGCCTGGCCAACATGGTGAAACCCCGTCTCTACTAAAAATACAAAAATTAGCTGAGCATGTAGGCATGCACCTGTAATCTCAGCTACTTGGGAGGCTGAAGCAGGAGAACCGCTTGAACC
This sequence comes from Colobus angolensis palliatus, assembly GCF_000951035.1. NCBI lineage: Eukaryota > Metazoa > Chordata > Mammalia > Primates > Cercopithecidae > Colobus > Colobus angolensis. The sequence goes on from NW_012114933.1 coordinate 5,330,191, forward strand.
TGGGAGGCGGAGGTTGCAGTAAGCCAAGATTGTGCCACTGTTCTCCAGCCTGGGTGACAGAGTCTGTCTCAAAAAACATGCCTCACGAAAACAATAAATACTAATGAAAGAATGAATAATTTAAAAAACTGACAATTTAGAGTGGGTCTAAACTAACTATAATGAAATCTGATAAATACTATACTTGCTATATCAATAATTAACTCAGAATTTTTTTTTTAAACAATTAACATCCACTCTGGTCTTCTAAAAACTGTAATGTGTGGCCAGACGCGGTGGCTCACACCTGTAATCCCAGCACTTTGGGAGGCCGAGGCGCGCAGATCACCCGATGTCAGGAGTTTGAGACCAACCTGGCCAACATGGCAAAACCCTCTCTCTACTAAAAATACAAAAATTAGCCAGGCGTGGTGGCACACGCCTGTAATCCCATCTACTGGGGAGCCTGAGGCAGGAGAATTGCTTGAATTCAGGAGGCAGAGGTTGCAGTGAACTGAGATTGTGCTACTGCACTCCAGTCTGAGCTGGAAAAAAGAAAAAAGAAAAAAAAAAGAAAGAAAAAGGTTGGGCGTGGTGGCTCACGCCTGTAATCCCAGCACTTTGGGAGGCCAAGGCGGGAGGATCACCTGAGGTCAGGACTTCAAGGCTAGCCTGGTCAACATGGTGAAATCCCATCTCTACTAAAAATACAAAAATTAGCAGGGCATTGTGGTGCATGCCTGTAATCCCAGCTACTCAGGAGGCTGAGGCAAGAGGATCACTTGAACCCGGGCGGTGGAGGTTGCAGTGAGCCAAGATAATGCCATTGCACTCTAGCCTGGGCAACAAGAGTAAAACTCCGTCTCAAAAACAAAAAACAACAACAAAAAGCTATAATACAAATTATGGTATTATGATAAATACTATAAATATTATCTGATAAATACTATGCTTGGTCTTTTAAAAACTATAATGCAATGTGATAAATACTATATATTATACTATTTACTATTAGTAAACAATATACTATATAACTATAGTTTAATAGTAAATAGTATACTATAGTATAGTATATAGTAAATAGTATACTATTAAACTATAGTATATAATATTGTACTATTTGCTATATACTATTATTTTAAAAAAATAATTAACTAAAAAACTATAATGCAAATTATAATATTATGATTAATACTAAAATATTATTTGAGACTATAGTGAATGGTCTTCTAAAAACTAAAATACAAACTGATAAATACTGTACTTGCTATATCAATAATTAACCCAAAAAATTTTTAAACAAATAATTAACTTGGGAGCACAAAGAAGTACATGATTACTTGTCTGGTGGTATGGAAGGAGTTAGGGAGGGCTTAGGGAAGAGGAGCTGTTTGCACTAAGCCTTGAGCTGGGAACAGGTTGGCCAAGTAGGGGATAAGAAGATGAGCAAAGTAATGAAACCATAAAACAGCCAATGTTTTAAAGAGTAATGTGGCTGGAGTAATAAGCCAAGGGAATAAGGTAGAAAGGTAGATTGTGGCAGAATGCAAAAGATCCAGAATGCCATGCTAAAAGATTTGGACTTGTTACTGATGTCAGCAGGCTCATAGCCATTAAAGGTTTGTGGCAGGAAACTCACATTTAGATCTGTATTATATAAAGATAACTCTGGCAGCAGTCTGAAGATGAATCAGAGAGAGATGAGACTGAGGCAAGATATTTATTTGTAATTACAAAATGCTGTACATATATGTTATCATAATTGTTAATACTTTTTCAAGACAGCTTATGAAGTGTAACTTCACTGCCAATCTTACACGTACTTTGCCAGAATGCAAAGTAACAAATTTTACCATTATATATTCCTTGACATTTTATTATTTATAAATTACACCCTGACCATCTTCCCTTAATTTTACCTTTCTCTTCTTCAGTAGCAGCTGCAGATTTTTCAAATACATTAAAATTCAATGCACTTTCTCCTTCTGTGGCTATAGGAGGTTTTTTCCTTTCATTTTGTTGATGTGAAATCTTTATGGCTGGGTTAAATACTGGATGGTCTTCTAATGTTTCCATTTCTACCAGAAAAAATATAATGTTTAGTTTCATGGTTTTAAAAAAACAGTTATTTATCTTTTATTTCTTTACTTCTTTGGTATTTATACACAAGGAGTTACATGGTTTTCACGCCTTATTTTTAAAAATGGTTAAAAAAACTGCATTCCTTCTTTTTCCTTGTAGCCAATTGCTTAATAATTCCTATTAGGAATCTGTGCAGGAATCAGAGGCAATTTATTAATTTTCACAACACATACAAAAATTTTAAAATACATTATTTAATAGGTGTAATAAGCCTGGAAAAACAAACATCTTCATTACAAATACTCATGGAATTGTATTCACCTTTCTTTCTTGAAGGATGACGATATTTTATGGTATAAAAATCCTTTGGGAGGCCAAGACGGGCAGATCACGAGGTCAGGAGATCGAGACCATCCTGGCTAATACGGTGAAACCCCGTCTCTACTAAAAAAA